>NC_142027.1:91059647-91361763 GCF_982192425.1 Myodes glareolus | reverse complement strand
CCTCCCAGCTAGCTTTACCCCTGAAATAATTACACAGAAACTGTATTCTTTTAAACACTGCTTGGCCCATTATCTGTTGCCTCTTATTGGCTAACTCTTACATATTGATTCAACCCATTTCTATTAATGCGTGCTGCCACTTGACTGTGGCTTACCGGGACGAGTCTAACCAGGATTCATCTTGGGGAGGAGAGCTATGGTGTCTGCTTGCCTCTGCTTTCTTTCTCCCACAATTCTGTTCTGTCTACTCCACCCACCTAAGGGCTGGCCTATCAAAAAGGCCAAGGCAGTTTCTTTATTAACCAATGAAAGTAACACATAGACAGTTAACCCTCCTCCATCGTTTCCATATCCAGCTGACCTTCGGTTTGTATTTTCTTCATTGCCTCCATTTCAGTTTTCAGTTCTTGAACTGTTTCCATTACCTGTTTGATTGTTTTTTCTTGGTTTCCCAGGGTGTCGTTTACGAATTTACTCATTTCTTCCAACTTTTTGTTATACTTCTCTTCCATTTCTTTACTCATTTCTTCAAACTTTTTGTTATATTTCTCTTCCATTTCTTTAAGTGAGTTATTCTTACCCTGTTTAAGGGACTTTATTGCTTTCATAATGACACTGTTTTCCACTTCTTCCGGAATAGAGTGTTCTAGTCCTTCTGTACTCAGATTGCTGAGATCTGGTGTTTTCATTTTGTTTTTCAGATTGTTGGAGGAATTCTTGCCTTGGTGCCTGCCCATCTCTTCCTTCAGATGCTCTCCAATGGATCTTACCTCTGCTGGATCTTCTGCTACAGGATCAGTGCCCCTTGCTGGCCAGAAATCCCCCTGCCTGCAGTCCTACCTTGCTGCAGGCAGGCTATTAAAACAAAGGAACTCCCTCTTGCCCGGTTGCATCACCGCCCTGTTCCGGTGCCCACACCCAAAAAAGGGAGGGAGGAAAGGAAGGGGTTCTTGGCTGAAAGCAGGGATGGGATAGGAGGAGAGAGGGCTTAGCTGGGGGAAGACCCCTTCCGAATACCCAGGGAAATAAGGGTGGTGGGAAAATTGTGTGTTCCCTTGCTGGGCTACTGTGGTAGGTCAGGAGCACACTTACCCCTCCATTGTATCTTCTGGTACAGGAACAGTGTCCCTTGCTGGACAGAAATCTCCCTGCCTGCAGTCCTACCTTGCTGCAGGCAGGCTTTTAAAACAAAGGAACTCCCTCTTGCCCAGTTGCACTCATCGCCCTGTGCTGGCACCCACACCTGAAAAAGGAAGGGCTCATCCATTTCTTATGGGAGCTATTCATATCCTGTTTAAGGGACTCTATTGCTTTCATAATGACACTGTTTTCCACTTCTTCCAGAAAAGGCTGTTCAAGTTCTTCTGTTGTAAGATCTCTGGGATCTGGTGTTTTCATGTTGTTTTTCTGATTGTTGGAGGAATTCTTGCCTTGGCGCCTGCCCATCTCTTCCTTCAAATGCTCTCCAATGGATCTTCTGGCACAGGGTCAGGTTCCCTTGTTGGCCAAGGATTTCACTGACAAAAGGCCTATCTTGCTGCTGGCAGGCTGTTGAAACAAAGGAACTCGCACCCACCCACCTTCCCGGTTGCACTCACCACCCTGTACCAGCACCCAAACCGGCAGAGCTGGGGGATTTTATTGCCCTGAGGAAGGGAGGAATAAGGGAAGGGGTTCTTGGGTGAAAGCTAGGATGGGATAGGAGGAGAGAGGGCATAGCAGGGTGGAACAGTCCCTGCAGAATGACCAGGGAGTTAAGGGGATTGGGGAATGTCTGTTCTCCATTTCTGGGATTCTACTGTGGGTCAGGAGCACCCTCACCCCTCTGATGGATCTTCTGTTACAGGATCAGTGCCCCTTGCTTTTGAGGGACCTTGCTGACAGAAGGCCTACCGTGCTTCTGGCAGGCTATTGAAACAAAGGAACTCCCACCCACCTGCCCGGTTGCACTCACCACCCAATCCCAGAGCCCAGATATACTGAGCTGGGGGATTTTATGGCCCCAAGGAAGGGAGGAAGAAATATGTATCTGGGATATTGATGATTACATTTCCATTCCAGCAGCATGCAAAGGAACTTCCGGTACCATAAATGCTAATCAGTAAGGTGAGACCTCTAGTTAGAGAAAATCTTGATCTCTCTATGTTGGATGAGAAATGTAAGTGCTGTCTTCAGCAATACAACATTACAGCAGGTTGTAGAGAGTTACCAATAGCCTTGGCAACAGTCTGTGATGCATGGAGGTTTCCACCTTGGCCTCATTTGGCCAACAACTCTACAAGATGAAAGTCATCCCTGGTAATCGTGATGTCTTATTTTGGAAAACTGTCTCCCTTAATATTTATTGACTTTATTTAGATGTTTCATATATGTTATATTATTAAGCAGTCTATACAGTAGTAGGTTTCCAACTTCCCTTTACTTGACTGTTAGTGCTAGCTGTTCCTCCCTAAAGTCTGTCTTTTATCCACCCTCTTCAATCTTCATTTCCTTCTAATCCCCAATATGTCTCAGTAATGATATATTTTATTAGCTTACTTTGGGAGATCATCTTGTAACCACTATTCCCTTACCAGAGACAGAACCTCAATGGTTGTTTGTATTTTAACACACATATCAAAAGCATGGGAGCTAATAAATCTTTTCTGTGTTTTAAGATCTGGGTTGTCTCACTTTTTACTAGTACCATTCATTTACTTGAGACTTTCATAATTTTATGTTTTAACAGCTGAATTTTATTTCATTGTGTAAATGTAACATGTTTGCATTATTCACTCATCCATTGATAGACATATAGACTGTTTCCAGGTTCTGGATATTCAGGGTAGAGAGCAATGAACATGGTTAAGCAAGTTTCTCTGTGGTAGAGTGTAAAGTCCTTCTGATTAACGTAAGAGTAATGTAGTTGGATTTTGACATGATCTTTTCACAACTCCACGAGGAACTGACATAGTTATTTTCATAGTGAATGTACAGGTTTGCTCTTCAACCAGCAAGGGAACATTTTCCCTTTTCCCCACCGTTTCTTTTATTGTCTCAGTCATTCTGACTGGTGTAAGATGAAATCTAAGTGTAGTTTTGATTTGCATTTCATGATAACTAAAGACAATGAACAATTTTTCATAGTTTTCCAGTCAATTGAAAACATCTTTTGATAACTCTGCTTTCTTCTGTACCCTATTTTAATTGTCTTATTTGATTCTTTGATGTTGATTTCCTTTCAAGTTCTCTGTATATTTTAGATCTTAGTAATCTGTCAGATGTATAATTGGTAAAAATATTTTTGCACTTGGTAAGATGTAACTTTGCACAAATCCTGATATTATTGCTGTGCAGAACCATGTGTAGTGATATTGCATTTATATTTTAATAAATAAAGCTTGCCAGAAGATCAGAGAGTAAAATAGCACTGATCAGCCTTACAGACCTGACAGTGGTGACACATACATTTAATTGAAGTAAGCACACTAGTTTGCCATAGAAATTAGATGGTGGTGGTGTATTCCATTAATACCAGCCCTAGGGTGGAATATATGATGGGAGAAGACAGCTTTCAGACAGTCTCCTTTTGAGGATTTCTGGAGGCAAAATCAACATTTCTGATTAAGGTAGAGGCAAGAGCCAGTGCCTGGCTGTTCTGCTTTTCTGACCTTCAGATTGAACCTCAATATCTGTTCCTGAGTTTTTATTAATCATTCTGCACAGAAGCTTACATACTTAACTCCAAAAGGGGGAGGAGGAATGCTACAGACTTCATTAGTATGATATAAGGGATAGACTTTAATTCTCTGGCCTTTGATCCAGGTGTAGTGAATCCACCTCTATACCTAAAATAGTAATTAACCACATCCTAAATCAGAATCACTTGTTTGTAGTCAAACTTTGAGAGAATAAAAATAAGCTCAAACTCTGTGACTTCCAGTTAAGGTGGAACAGTCTCAAACTGTTGGATCCCAAACAGTGCAATGTATGTACAATATATTTTGATCACATCAGTCACCATTTTTCTTCCACCACTTGCATGACTCCACTCTCATGTTTCCTTTGTACTGTGTTCCTCTTTTCATAAGCACCAAGTCTAATTGGAGCTGCACATATACATGTGTAGGGACATTTGCTAATCATGGGAAGCCTAACTACTACTGTCCAGCCGTCTTCAACTTCCCAAGCCTCTTAGGTATTGGTGGGTGTCAAATTTTTTTTCTTTATCCCTCTTACTATTGTTTTCTCTCAGATATATGCTGTAATCTTGGGTTCAGAATATTCTTTTCCATTCTATGTAGTTTCATTTTGTGTGTCTGTTCTTAATAATATCATTGAGTACTACTGAAGGAAAAACGTTAAAGAAAAGCATTTTGGTTCTGAATTGAATCCAGTTGATATTGTTTGAATATTGTGTGACAAACTTGAAATCAAAGTATTACATTTTCAAGAATCATTATTCGTTTACTGTTAAAATTTGATTTTGCTTATTTTTATTTTTTTAATGATTAGATTTTCTTAAAATACCAATCTAAGTTCCCACTCCCTCCTCTCCTCCCATTTCCTCTATACATCCTCCCATCCCATTCCCATCCAATCATCAGAGAGGGTAAGACACATTGTTTTGGGGATAGTCTAGAGCCTTCCCTACTATATCTAGATTGAGCAAGGTATACATCCAAAGACAATAGATTCCCACAAAGCCAGTACAGGCAGTAGGGAAAAGTCCTGGTGCCATTGTCAGTACCCCCCCAGTCTGCCCCAGCCATGCAACTGTCAACCACATTCAGAGGGAATAGTTTGGTCCTATGCTTGTTAATTCCCAGTCTGCCTGGAGTTGGTAAGCTCCCATTAGCTCAGGTAGACTGTTTCAGTGGATAAACCCATCATGGTGTTGAACTCTTTATTCATATTCTCATTCTCCCCACTCCTCAACTGGACTTTGCAAGTTCAATCCAGTGATCCAACATGGGTCTCTACCTTTGTTTCCATCAATTGCTAGATGACTGTTCTATGGTGATATTTAAGATATTCATCAGTCTGACTACAGGGCAAATCAAGATTGGGTCTACTCTCCTCTACTGGCTAGGCTCTGAGCTGGAATCAGTCTTGTGGATTCCTGATACTCCCTCTAGAGCCAGGTTTCTGCTAACCATATAACATCCTCCTTCATCCTTTCTGACTGATTTTAGTCTGAAATCGATTTTGTTAGATGATGCGGGAGAATTGTCTGTGTTCTGTCAATCATATTTTAATAAAACGCTGATTGGCCAGGCAGACAGTATAGGCGGGAAAACCAGACAGGAAGTAGAGGTGGAGCAAAGAGACTGGGAGTATTCAGGAAAGCAGGAAGCTCCCTCTCGATTCCTGCCCAGATCACTGAAGAAGCAACATGTAACCTGCCCAGCTGAGAAAGGTACTGAGCTGTGTGGCTAATGTAGATAAGGATAATGGGGTAACATAAGTTATAAGAGCTAATAAGTAGTCAGAGCTAATCAGTTTATAACCTTATGGAGTCCTGTGTATGATTTTCTTTGGGATTTGCCGACTTGTTGGGGTGCCGGGCAGGAACAGATACCCCAACAAGCCAGCCCTCATGCTACAGTTAGATAGTAGAATACCTTTCCCTTCTTGTTTCTTAGGTCCATTTGATTGGAAATCCTTTCACCAACCTATACTCTGCGTAGTGCCTGTCTTTGAGGTTGAGGTGTGTTTATTGCATAGGGCAGAAGGTTGGATACTGTTTTTGTATCCATTCTCTTAGCCTGTGTCTTTTTATAGGTGAATTGAGTCCATTGATATTAGGCCATACTAATGTCCAGTAATTGTCAATTCTTGTTATTTTTTGTTAGTAATGTTTGTGTGTTATCCTTCTTTGAGTTATGCTGGTGGGAGATTATAAGTTGTCTATGTTTTTGTTGGTGCAATTAGCTTCCTTGGGTTGTGGCTTTTCTTTTTGTATTTTCTGTAGGGCTGGGTTTTTAGATACTTATTGTTGAAGTTTTCTTTTTTGTCATGGAATATCTTGTTTTCTCCATTGATGATGATTGAAAACTTTACTGAATGTAATGGTCTGGACTTACATCTGTGGTGTCTTAGTATCTGTAGTACATCTATCCAGGATCATCTTGTATTCTGGTTTCCATTGAGAAATCGTGTGTAATTCTGAAAGGTTTACCTTTATATGTTACTTGACCTTTTTCCTTTGCAGCTCTTAATATTCTTTATTATGTATGTTTTGTGTTTTGATTATTATATGGCGAGGGAACTTTTTCTAAAATATTAGGTATTCTATAAGCTTCTTGTACCTTCATAGGGATATCCTCCTTTAAGTTTGGAATACTTTCTTCTATGATTTTTTAAATATATTTTCTGTGCCTTTGTGCTGGAGTTCTTCTACTTCTTCTACCCTATTATTCTTAGGTTCAGTTTTTTCATGGTGTCCCAAATTTCCTGTGTGTTTTGTGTTAAGAATTTGTTGGATTTAATTTTTTTTCTTGACCAATGAGTCTATGTCTTCTATAGTATCTTAAGCACCTGAGATTATTTCTTTTATTTTTTGTATTTTGTTGGTTATACTTGTCTCTGTAGTCCTTTTCATTTACACAGAATTTCCACGTTCAGTATTCCCTTAATTTGTGTTTTCTTTCTTGCCTCTATTTCAGTCTTCAGGTGTTGAACTGTTCGCATCACATGTTTGATTACATTTTTTCTTGGTTTTCTTTGAGGCATTTAAGATTTCTTCCAATTTTTTGTTTTTCTCTTTCTTCATTTATTTGAGGGAGTAATTTTATGTCCTCTTTAAGTTCTCCATCATTTTCATAAAGTTACATTTAAACTCATTTTTTCTGCGTCTTCTGCATTAGGATGATCAAATATTCCTGATTTGTGAACACTAGATATTGGTATTACCATGCTGCTTTTTAGGCTGTTGGAGGAATTTTTGCATTGGTGCCTACCCATCTCTTCCTTCAAATGAGGCCAGAAGTGTTTTGTGTCTTGGTCCAATCCTTGCAGTGGCTGTCTGAATGTTTGGGAGTTTTTCTTGGTCTGCTCTACTCTCAATATCTGCCTCAGAAAGTCTTTGAGGTCTCTATAAGCCTACTCTTTTGGTCTTCTCTCCTGGTTTGCTACCTTTGTGCTTTCTTGTTCCCCTCAGTGTTGTAGCAAAATCTTAGTCCGTTTAGTATTGTAGAAAGCTTTGAGCTCAGGTGGAATATTGCAGTAAATGGGGAGTCCACTGGATGTATCTGAGTTTTAGGAGAACCTACCCACAGGAAACTCACTGCTGACTGGTTAGAAAACCCAAAGGAGTTTGTGGATAGGCCTGGCGTTTTGTTCCACTGTGGAGTTCCTAGGGTGTCCTGCCATGTGCTTGTTCACTTACCCTGTAAGTCCTCCTCAGTATTGCACCAAGCTTTGTTTCAGAGTTCCAGTGACATTGCAGATGGATAGGCAAGTTTGGGGGCAGGGTATGGCTAGTAACTTGGAGGAGTCAGTGGATGGGTTTGGGTTTTGGGAGAGTCTACTTGCAGGAAACTTTTCTGGTGACTGTCTAGAAAAGTGGAGGGAGTAAGAAGAAAGGCCCAGGGTTTTGTCTCAGTCTGGAAGTTCTAGAGACTGGGATGTCCTGTTCCATGTCTGTTCACTCATCTCTTAAGACCCCTCAGTATTGAGCAAACTCTGTTTCAGAGTTTCCCCAAGGTTGCAGATGGATAGGTGAGTTTTGGGGCAGGATATGTTTAGAGACTTGGAGGAGTCAGTGGATGGGTTTGTGTTTTGGGGGAGCCTACCTACAGGAAATCTCCTGCTGGCTGTCTAGAATGGTCCAGGGAGTTAGGGAAGGGCCTGGGATTTTGTCTCACTGTGGAGGTCTCAGAGAGTGTGGTTTCCTGCCACATGGCTGTTTACTCACCTAAATCCCCTCAGTATTGGAGCAAGCTGAGTTTCATATTTCCACCAAGGTTGCAGGAGGATAGGTGTGTTAGGTGGCAAGGTGGATTTAGTAGTTTGTAGGGGCCACTAGATGGTTTGGGGCTTTGGGGGAGCTTACCTACAGGAAACTCCCTGCTGGCTGGCTAGAAAATCCAAAAAAGTTGGGGGAAGGGTCTGGGGTTTTGTCTCAGTGTGGAGATCCTAAGGAGTGGAGTGTTTGTTTGTGTGGCTGTTCACTCACCTCTTCAGTCCTTCAGTATTAGAGCCAGCTGTCCAGATTTTGTATTTTTAAGAATTTAAATTTTAAATATTTAAAAATTTAAAATATAAATTTTAATTTTATATTTATATAAATTTTTAATTTATTTAAAAATTTAAAATATATTTAAATTAAAATTTAAATATTCTGTCAGATACAAACTCTTGCATGGTTTGTAACAGCTCTGCTCTGCTCTTAAACACAAAAGCTATTATGGAGCTCATGATGATTGAGTGCATATCTGAAGCCATTGAATTGTGCTCACAGAACTATGCTGTACTACTGGATCCACACTCAATTAGTGGCCTTGCTCACTTATGCTAAAAAAAACAGTCCTAGAACAACACAAGACTGTAAAATGCTCTAAGATTCGTGCATGGTTATGTTTATGTATTTGTGAGCAAAATTCTCATTCATTTACAAAAGAAGAGAATGTGGTGTGTGAAACACAGGCATGATAAAAGAAGAAAACATTCTGTGTTATTGGCTTCTGATCCTGTGATAATTCCTCTTGTAGAATTTACAAGTTACTCTTTGATATTTGATGTTGTTATCTAAGTGTCTTCCACTTCCTCTTCTTCTAGGGCCTAATTAGGTGAGTCTCTGAGATATTTCCTTCTGTGCCTTCTTGACAGCTCCTCAAATCTAGCCCAAGTCCTATATAAAGTGCCCAAATACAGTCTGGCAACAACAACCTGCAATCCAAAAAGTGTGTAGGCTTCTGCCATGAACTGCCCTACCTACCACCACTCACAGGTCTCTTTTACTTCTCACCTTATCACTCCACACAACTAGACCTCCTTCTTCTTCCAGGGACTAACAAGGTGAACATCTCTGATCTCTTTTCCATACCTTCTTTCCTACCTGCAAGGTCTATATCTATCTTATATAAACTGCCCAGTCATAATCAGGGCACCCTGCATGTGGCATAAACAATAGTAGGTTTCCTCCAAGAACCTTTCTACGTATCTTTATGCCCACAAGACCCCTTCTGTGCCACATCCAAATTCTGCATCCAGCTAGTTGTACCTCCACACTCCAGGCAAAAGTAAGGACCCATATGATTTACACCAGGCCAGACCACACTATCCTTTTGCTTTTATTGCATAGAATCCATTTTAATCCTCTAGGCCCAAAAAGTTTGTAGATGTTCACTCTTGCCTCAGTCTGCATTGAATATTATGAACAGTAGAAGAAGCAAAAAATGCCCTAAAGTCATCAGAGAATACCAAAAATATGACAGTCTAACTAATATATTATCTCCAAAAAATTACCAGTTTGGTAAAAATGTTTATCAATGAGCATTTCCTAGCAAAGTTCAGGACACAAAATATAAAAGAACACTCATCATCTTCATAGAGTAATTTAAGGAGTTTAAAGAATATGCAGGGAAACACTTCAATGAAACCCAGGATACATGACTCAAGGAGAGTAAATGCCTTAGTGATGCCCGAGAACACCAATCAGAAGGCTGAAGTAAATGATGAAGACAATCCAAGTCACGTAGATGGAAGTCGATAAGAAAGTATAATGAAGAAGACTCAAGCTGAAATGAAGACAGAACTGAAAAGGCAAACAATCAAACTAGAAACCCAAAGGAAAATCATATAAGTCAAATAAATCAAGCAGAAAGCAGACTATTTGGACTCAAAGATGAAATAGAGGATATAATATAATCAAGAGATATGAAAAATTGAGATAAAGGGTGGAAATATGTGACTTCATGAGAAAGTCGAACATTTTAATTATTGGCATAGAAGATGAAAAAGAATTCCAGGGCAATGTCATAGAATGGTTTTTCAATAAGGTCAATTTCAGAAGAAGAGTTCCTGACAGTAAGAAAAGATATATCCAAATATGGAGGGAAAGTGAGTAGGAAAGGTAGTGGGAACTATGATTGGCACATAAAATGAATGAGATAGTTTTTAAAATAAAAATAAATAAAAAGTTAATATTTTTTAAATACAATTACAGCATTGTAATGGTTCTGTTAGTTTTTCTTTTTTTTTAACTATAGAAAGTTGAATTAATGTTATGAGACCACTGTATCTTCTTTTGCGTCCCCTTGTTTTCTTTTCTTTCTTTCTATTTTTATTGATTTTTATTGAGCTCTACATTTTTCTCTGCTCCCCTCCATGTCTCTTCCCTCTCACCTACAATCCTCCCCTAAGGTCCCTATGCTCCCAATTTACTCAGAAGATCTTGTAGAAAAAGACAAGATCTCATTACTTTTTCTAATTCCTCTTCTGGAACCACCTGAGTCTTGTATTTTCTTAAATTCAATCCTGGTTTTCATTAGGTGTGTGTGTGTGTGTGTGTGCGTGTGCGTGTGCGTGTGCATGTGTGTGTGTGTGTTTAGGTTCCTAACTACCACCTGTTCAATCCATACAATATTAACTGTTTTATGATAGTTGAACTGACCACAACATAGCAAAGATGTGCTGACAGTTGTACTTTCTTTTACTTTCTTGTACTTTGTTTTCCAGACTACATTTGGTATTCTAAATGACACCTGTAAGTAGTGTAAACTTAATTCTGTGTGTGGTAACTATAAGAAACAGTTCCACATGTACTTGACTTGGGCTTATTTTCATGAAGGAATCACTGGATTCCTTTACTCAAGGAACACACAGGAAGCATGGCCATATGCACACCTCATGTTGCCTAGGCAACCTATAGCATGGGTCACTGCAAGAACTGAGATGAAATTACCATGTTAACGAAAGGCAGGATTTAGAAACAGGGATGCAGATGACACAATAATATGACGGCTGAAACTCAAATGTCCACACATTGTGTAGGATCAGAAGTGATTACTAATGAATATGTGGTTGAGTGAATGAGATATGGAAAAGAGTGCTGCATGATGATAGCATGGTCAAGTTTTATCTTTCTCCTACATTCAAGAGTAGTTTGAGGAAAAGTATTACTTTATTACCTGTCAGGTTGGAAATGTGCCTTTTTGGACATAACACACAAGAAAAGTAGCAGATATGTCTTTCTTCTTCTAGAATTTTCCAGAAACCTGGACAACAGCTCTGTGTACATACAGATTGAGGAGCCAGAGGGAAACAGAAAAAGTGGTCATGATTTTTCACATCAGTCACAGGCTTAAGTATTTTTAAGCCATCAACTCAAACTATAAGTAGACAATGAAAGTTGTACATATTTATGAGGCACTGTGAAGTCTCCATACAGGAGTGTAGAGGGTAGAGTTAAAGTTAGCACACCTCAAGAGGTTAAATGTTTAGTTTCTTTATGCTAAACAAACTGTGACTCACTTCTGCTAGCTTTTATAAGTGTATTAGGACTTCCATATATTCTCTCCTGTGAAAGAGCAAGCCAGAGCTTCTTCCTTGTACGAATTATGGAACAGTTCAATTGTCAGTCAGAAACCAACTCACACTTACCTATCATTTTCTACATTTACTTCCCTTAGCTTGCAGTCACAACAATTCATACTGATTTCCCATGTAAGTAGTGTTTGTCCACTGGTGGATGGTCACTACTTCTGCCGACTCCAACACACGTCAAAATTTTACAGACACCCACAATATGATTCACTACTGAATGTTACCCTCGCCTCCCCATGCTAAGGATTGTGCTATGCTTTCTTTTCCAAACCTTATTGTCATAACTTAGGATTTTCACCAATTGCTTTCTTAGTTAATCACATTATCCATTGTAATTCTAATACAACTTCAGTTTGTTAATACTTGTGGAAATTTCTTATGCAAGGAAATATTTATTTCCTTCCTTTGGACATGCTTCTTTATGTGATTTGTATATAGTTTCTGTCTCATAAATATCTAGATATTAACAGGTATATGGAGAGCAGGAGAACTGTATCAGCAGGTAAGATTGTGTCCTGCTCTCACAGAGAAACCTAATTTCAGCTCTCAGAACAGAAATCAGCAGTCCACAAACATTGACTTTAGAGATGATTTGTATAAAGATCTATAATTCATTTCTTTTTTGTAAGGACTATGGACTTACTTGAATATGAGTTGTGTTAAATGGTGTGTTAAATGGAGAGATGCACTGAGAATCATCATGAATGCGTAATAAAAATGTGTGTATGTATGTAGATAATTGAGTGCATGTTTATACAAACAGAAACACACATATGCACCACTATATACAGCCATGAACACTTTTTATTGACTCACTGCAGTATGAATAAACACACATAAATTCAAATTCAATTCAAACTAATTCTATCTACATGAATTAGCTAACAATATGTGTGGGCTTGTGTGTATAGGCACATGCATATATATATATATATATATATATATATATATATATATATATATATATATGTAAAATTCAAAAGATTGATTTATTTCTGAATTACAGATATCAAAGAAAACTAAATAGATGGTTCGGTATTTAATGTTCCTCACACATAAGTATGAGGTCCTGAATTTGATCATGTCGAAGGAAAGAATGGAAAAGTCAGGTATAGAACTGTATGACTGTAATCCAAATATGGAGATAGGGAGATAGCCTGTGGCATGTTATCCATGGGTTAAAGCTAAATGAGAAAGCAAGGCATTCAGACAGAAAGCATATTTATAATTAAATAGAGAACAACTAAGGAAAGAAACCAGTGATAACTCTGTCTTTAACAAGAATACAGTCATATACATGGGAATATGCACAGAAGCTCACAACACAGCTAAGAATTTAAAATATGAAAATCAATTGAAAATTTCAAGAGCCATCACACAATAAATTATCATAACTCTTTCAAGGGAACTGTTGACATATTAATGGTTGAAATTCTACAAGACCTGATTAAAGTTTCTTAGCCATTAGATTAAACATTCATTGATGAGCAAGTCTTGATCTTGTGGACTCATGCAGAAAAATGATTAATATATCCCTTAAAGTTCTGTATATCATACTTTGCAGTGTGTTTCTTGTTCACATCAAAGCATATTTGGTCTCCAGTCATGTTTGTAACTGGAATTTTCCTCAGAAATGGATGAAGCTGGAGAGAGACATCCTTTGGATATGAGTGGTGCATATAAATTTTTCACTAATTGTCCCTAAGAGCAATTCTCTTTCTCTCTCCCTAATCTGGCTTTCTTTATGAAGAGGCTTCGCTTGAGTAATTTTCTCCAGAATTGTTCCAGTAAGATGAACTTTTTCCCCATGAAATTAATTTAGGAATAGCTAAATGCAAAAAGAAATGTTGTCTAATGGGTGGAACATAGCATGGTGTGAAGCATGTTTTTAGTTGCAACAAGGCTCTGTGTCTCTTTCTGCGAAGTAAAAATGTCTCAAATTAGAAAATATAGATATTTCATAGTGAAACTGAAGCAAAATGGAAGTAATACTACAACTATGAGTGTGTAGGTGTTGAAATATTTACCTTCTTTATGGCACACAATTAGAGTTCATTTTTATTTATTTATCCTGGACTGAATGAAAAATTTATTTGTTTTTTTAACAACCTTCTTAGTGATAACCTATTTGAAGGTATACATCAAGTCTCATATGTATAGGTGAGACCTAAGTTTGTATCAGGATGTCTAAAAACCCAAACATATTCACTTACCACTAATAGATGGAGATGTGGTCTAGGTTTATGAGCACTATCTATGTTACAGTGCTTAATACTGGAAGTATAACTTGGGTTTCGTCTTCGCTTTTCTCTATTTAAGAGCAAATAATCAGTAAAAAGCAACTTTCTCCTTAGTTACATTTGTGTCTAGGGCAGGTGGATTTATTTTCCAAAAAGTTTAACCTCATAGTCTTGTATCATTAAATATGAATTGTATTTTATGTGAAAGCACTGCTATTGGATATGGTCACTATAGCTCTATGTAATGGCACCAGACACAATGCATGAGAATGTGCAAATCTTGATTAGCAAACTTTCTAATCTTGACATTAGAACTTCATGCCAAACTAGGAAACCATTTGTTGAAACATGTGCAAATTTAATATCTTGAAACCAAAGCTACCAATCCCAAAATCACACAGCATAATTATGCGCGTGCGCGCGCACACACACACACACACACACTCACTCACACACACACACACACACAGAGTGAAAGAACCCCTTTCCATTTACTTCATTCCTTTAGTTATAAGCTGGAAATGTTTTGTGTTTTTAACCATAGTGGATTATCTACAATAATATAAGTTTATAACTCTACCTTTGCGTATGATGTAGGCTTATCTGCCAATGTAGAAGAATGTCTTTGATTGCAGTTACATGAGTTCCTATTTCTGTATTCCTCCAAATCACTTTATGGAGGGCATGGGCCAGTGCATACTCTGCATTCCATATGGAAAAGCTGGGCTCAGAGGTTATCATTACAATTTTTTTTTCTTGCTTAGTCTTTAGGAATAGATTCAGTAGGCAGGCTTTATGATTTCCACGTAGCAAAGGAGGTGGTGGGCAATAAAAATTGTCAATCCAGGGTTTATCGAAGTAAAGATCACCTGGGTACTGGGAGGGTGTAAGTGCCTCTAGAAAGTGATTGAAACCAGGGAGTTTTCTCTTTGGAATTGAGAGGCTTCCTTTGAAAAGATTCATCCAACCTTTCTGCCCAGGTAATACAGAGTCAAAGTACATTAAGTAGGGTTTTGTCATTTATACACACTTTTCCTTTTGGTTGAAATGATATGGTTTTCCACGAAGAAAAGCAGTAAGGATCCACCCAGAGGGGTGAGTCTGTACCTTCTCAGTCAGAGGGGAGTGCAGGGCACCTCCAACTCCTGCTGCAATGGCTTCTTGATTCTTCAAGACCCCCCCCCTCGAGTTTGCTATTTTGTCTGCAAGATCCTTGGACTTCCAAGAGTCCTGTCCCTGTGCTGAGGACAACCTGTCAGAGGGCTGAGTGGGTGCCATTCGGGGGCGGGTCAGAAAGTTCGGGAAAGGAGCAGTGGGCCACTTCAGCTCCTGCTGCAGGGGATTCTTTGTTCCACACATCCCTGCCCCCACAAGCCTGCCCTATTGCCTGCAAGGTACTTGGCCCAGGAACAGTGCCTACTCCTGCACTGAGGCTATCCATCCAGAGGGGAAAAGTTCCTGCTCATGCACTAAGGAGATCCATTCAGAGTCATTCAGAGCACAGATTGAACCAAGAAGCCAAGACTCTCCTGGCTGCATTTGAAGGAAGAGGTAGGCAGGCACCAATGCAAGAATTACTCCAACAACCTAAAAGGCAACATGACAACACCAGATTACAGGAATCAGGCAGCAAGAAGACTTGAACACCCTATTCCAGAAGAAGTAGAAGAAATTGACTTTAAACGTAACATATGAAAATAATAGAGGACCTTAAACAGGAGGTGAAAAACTGCTACAAAGAAATGAAGAAGACAAACAAAAGGTAGAAGAAATGAATAAATCTCTCAAAGATACCCAAGGAAACCAAAATAGAAAATTAAACAGGTAAAGGAAACAGTTCAAGACTTGAAAAATGAAATGGAGATAATGAAGAAAACACAAACCGAGGGAAGACTGGATATGGAAAATCTGGGTAATCGATCAGGAACTACATTGACAAGCATAACCAACAGAATACAAGAGATAGAAGAAAGAATCTCAGACACCAAAGATACTATAGAGGGAATAAAATCATTGATTAAAGAAAATAACAAATCCAACAAATTCTTAACACAAAACATCCAGGAAATCTGGGAGACCATGAAAATACCAAACCTAAGAATAATACCGGTAGAAGAAGGAGAAGAATTACAGCTCAAAGACCTAGAAAATATATTCAACGAAATTATAAAAGAAAACTTTCTCAAAATAAAGAAGGATATTCCTATAAAGGTACAAGAAGCCTACAGAACACCAAATAAACTGGATCAAAAATAAAGCATCCCCTTGTCATATAATAATCAAAGCACAAAACAAAAATAAAAAAGAACAAATATTAAGAGCTGCAAGAGAAAAAGGTCAAGTAACATATAAATGTAAACCTACCAGAATTACAGCTGACTTATCATTGGAAACCATGAAAGCCAGAAGGTCTTGGATAGATTACTGAAGACACTAAGAGACCATGTATGCAAGCCCAGACTACTATACCAAGCAAAGCTTGCATTCACCATCGATGGAGGAAATGAGTTATTCCAGGACAAAAACAGATTTAAACAATACAGAGCCACAAACCCAGCCTTACAGAAAATACTAGAAGGAAAACCACAAACCAAGGAAGCCAACAACACCCATAATAACACAAGCATCTAACAACCCTCCACCAGCACAACTCAAAGAAGGGAAATACACAAACACTACCACCAGAAAAAATAATTGGAGTTAGCAACCACTGGCCATTAATATCACTTAATACCAATGACTCAATTCACAAATAAAAAGACACAGATTAAGAGAATGGATACGAAAATAGTATCCAAAATTCTGCTGTATACAAGAAACACACCTCAAATTCAAAGACAGACACTACCTCAGAGTGAAGGGTTGGGAAAAGAATTTCCTATTAAATGGTCCAAAGAAACAAGTGGGTGTGGCTATATCAATATCTGACAAAATTGACTTCAAACTATAATCAATTAGAAGAGATGGAGAAGGACACTTTATTATCATAACAAGAAAAATGATGTTCATCAGGTGGAAGTCTCAATCCCAAATATCTACACCTCTAATGCAAAAGCAACCCACATATGTAAAAGAAACATTACTAGAACTCAAAGCATACATCAAGACCCATACTCCAGTAGTAGGTTATATTGAAGAGGTATGGAGAGAGTGGACAGCCTTGTATATTGAAGAGTTATGGAGAGAGTAGACAGCCTTGTCTTGTTCCTGGTTTCAGTGGAATGGCTTTGAGTTTCTCTCCTTTTAATTTGATGGTAGCTGTCGGCTTGTTGTATATTGCTTTTATGATATTTAGGTATGAACCTTGTATCCCTAATCTCACCAAGACCTTTATCATAAAGGGGTGTTGAATTTTGTCAAATGCTTTTTCAGAATCTAATGAAATGATCACATGGGTTCTTTTTCTTTCAGTTTATTTATATGATGGATTACACTGATAGATATTCATATGTTGAATCAGCCCTGCATCTCTTGGATGAAGTCTACTTGATCATAGTGTATAATTTTTGAATGTGTTCTTGGATTCAGTTTGCCAGTATGTTATTGAGAAGTTTTGCATCGATGTTCATGAGTGAGATTGAACTGTAATTCTCTTTCTTGGTTGAGTCTGTGTGGTTTTGGTATCAGGTAACTGTAGCTTCATAACAGGAGTTTGGCAGTGACTCTTATGTTTCTATTTTGTGAAATACATTAAGGAGTATAGGTATTAGCCCTTCTTGTAAATTCTGGTAGAATTCTGCATTGAAAATATCTGGGCCTAGGATTTTTTTTGTTGTTGTTGTTCAACATCCTTAGCGATCAGGGAAATGCAAACCAAAACATCTTTAAGATACCATCTTACACCTGTCAGAATGGGCAAAATCAAAAACACAAATGATAGCCTATGCTGGAGAGGATGTGGAGTAAGGAGAACACTCATCCATTGTTCGTTGGAATGCAAACTTGTGCAGCCACTTTGGAAATCAATGTAGCGGTTTCTCAGGAAACTGGGAGTCAACCTACCTCAGGATCCAGCAATTCCACTCTTGGGAATATACCCAAGAGATGCCCAATCATACTATAAAAGTATTTGTTCAACTATATTCATAACAGTACTATTTGTAATAGCCAGAACCTGGAAAAAACCTAGGTGCCCCTCAATAGAAGAATGGATAAAGAAGGTGTGGCACATATACACATTGGAGTTTTACTCAGTGGTGAAAAACAATGATATCTTGAATTTTGCATGCAAAGGGATGGAAATAGAAAGCACTTTACTGAATGAGATAAACCAGACCCAAAAAGAGGAATATGATATGTACTCACTCATATGTGGATTCTAGTCATAAACAAGGGCATTGAGCCTTTAGTTTGTGATCCTAGAGAAGCTAAATAGGCAGGTGAACCTAAAGAAAAACCTATATTTATTCTCCTGGATATTGCAAATAGACAAGATTGCTGGGCAATAGTTGGGAGCAGGGGTGAAGGTGGTTTGGGGTTAGGAAAGATGGGTAGAGAGAAGGGAGAAGGGGACGATTGGGGAGAGCTTGAGTGAATGGGATGGTGGGAAGGAGGAAGTGTGGATAAGGGACCAGGGAAGAAGATATCTTAACTAAGGGAGCCATTTTAAGGTTGGCAAGAGACTTGGCTCTAGAGAGGTTCCCCGTTGTTTAAGGTGATTTCCCCAGCTAGGTCCTTGCGTAGCAGAGGAGAGTATGCCAAAACTGGCCTTCTTCCATAACCACACTGATGAATATCTTGCATATCATCATAGAACCTTCATCTGCAGATGGTTGGAGATAGATCCAGAGACCCAAAATGGAGTTCTGGACTGTGATACCAAGGCCCAGAATGAGGGAGAACATGAGCAAGGAACTCAGGTTCACGAGGGGTGCATCCACCCACGGAGATGGTGGGACTGATCTAATGGGAACTCACTAAGGCCAGGTGGACTGGGACTGAATGAGCATGTGACCAAACCAGACTCACTGAATGTGGCTGACAATGAGGGCAGACTGAGAAGCCAATGGTTATGAAACTGAGTTTTGATTCTACTGCGTGTACTGGCTTTTTTGGCACCTAATCTGTTTGGATGCTTACCTTCCTAAACCTGGATGGACGGGGGAGGTCCTTGGACATCACAGAGGCCAGGGCAACCTGACTTCTCTTATGACTGGATAGGGAGGGCAAGGGTGAGTAGGGGAGTTAGAGGGAAATAGGTGGATGGAAGGAGGTGGAAATTTTAATAAATAAATAAATAAGAAGAATTTGTAATCAATATTTAGGAATATGGGCACAGTTCTCTCTAAACTTCTTTCTGCTGTTTATTTGACAAAGTAGTTTTTTGAGGAGTGTTCAAAGTGACCTTTCAGGAGATCTTGGTCCATCACACTCTATTAGCCTGGAATGAATCCACAGGTTCTCATCCTCTGTGGAAACAAAAGAAGAACCTCTTTTCCAAAGCAACATATATTTAGACTAAAATTTTGCATTCAAGATGCCTTTGAAGTATATATGTTGACTTAGCTTAGCAGTCCCTAGTCCTCTCTACAGTCAAAATATTAAAAGATAACACAATAATATACATAATACCAACTCTCTTTGGGTTTTTATTTCTTAATGTGGCTTATTTTTCTTTACTCCTTTAATCTCTGAGTGTCTGTACTCTGTTTCTTTAAAGACTTAATTTTTTAAAAAATATTTACTTCTTTTTATAACTCTCTATACTCCTTTTCTTTTCTCTCCCAAGCATACATTCATTTATTGAACACTGTGATCCATTTAGAGGTCTTTTATGTCTGAATCTGTGCTATTGGGAGTCTGTAATTCTTTACTGTCCAGGCACACTTCTTAAAATGCTAAGCACTTTTAAAAACTTAAGCTGCATCATTGCTAGGGGAAATATGGCAGTGCCTGATTGTCCCACCCAGTCCAGCATGGTGGAGCCGCTGGCCACCTCTGAGAGCCATGCACACCTTCCCACTTCAAAGCACACAGCTGGTCCTAGTTGTCATCCAGTATGCTGCAGCACATTGCTCCCAAACCCAATTCAAATATTGGTCTGCTAAAAGAGCCAGAGATCTAACTGGCAGCATGGCCCAGAAATCTGGCATTTCGAAAAGGCATAGCTTTTTTTTCCTTTGCTAATGCTGAATCAGGAAAACCTCTCTGAAAGGAGCTACAGCATGCCATCAACAAGCAAAGCCCATTCAGGGTAATAAATAGGCTAAACTTTGTTTTTGAGTGTCTAAAATTTTTTCCAAGACCTCTCAGGTTTTATATGGATTTAGTGCACCATGTTGGGGCCTAAAGGCTGAAGATAGATGCCTGAACGGTACAGAGGAACTTTGGGTGACTGTCCAGGCAGCGAGATGTCTAGAGTTTTGGAAGATGCTTATGATGTACTTCCTGTTTAATTAGGTAATAGTATATCCACTGGAGTCTTTGATAGATTTGAAGAATTTATAGTAATAGGTATTGTTTTCCTTAGTTATGATTAAAAATAAAGTAGATCTAAATATTGTAACTGTAATTCTTGCTTGATACCCGTTTTGTTATATGTAATTTTAATATATTAAAGTTAAAACCCTCCTTCTCATTTAAAACAGAAAACAGGAGGTGATGTGGGAGTCCCATCTGTGTGCTGTGATTACCATTAATGAATAAAGAAACTGCTTTGGACCTATAGCAAGGCAGAACTTAGGTAGGCAGGGAAAGTTAAGCTGAATGCTGGGAGAAAGAAGGGTGGAGTCAGAGAGAGAGATGCCTTGGAGCTACTGTCAGAGATAGATACACTGAAACTTTGCTGGGAGGCCAAAACCTTGTGGTGATATACAAATTAATAGAAAAGAGTTAAAGTAAGATGTAAGAGATTAGCCAATAAGAAGCTAGAACTAATGGGTCAAGCAGTGATTTAATTAATACAGTTTCTGTGTGATTATTTTTGGTCTAAGATAGCTGGGCAGTCAGGAAGAACAAATGGCTTCAACCTCCAACACCAAAACAATCCTCTACAATAAAGGAATTTCTGGAGTCATCAATATCTCTGACACCAAGGTCTATTATAAAGCTTCAGTGATGAAAACTGATATTGGCATAAAAACAGACAAGTTGACCAATGGAATTAAATCAAAGACCCAGATATTAATCTATGAGCACCTGATTTTTATTTTAAAAGGAGATACATTATACAATGGAAAGAAGAAAACATTTTCAATAAATGATCCTTGCATAACTGGATGTCAGCATATAAAAAAATAGATCCATATCTATTGTCATGCACAAAACTCAAATGGATTAAATACCTCAATATAAATCTGACCATACTGAACCTTATAGAACAGAAAGTGGGAAGTCGCCATCAATGCACAGGTACAGGAGACCTCTTCCTAACTATAACCCCAGTAGCACAGACACTGAGAGCAACAATAAATAAATGGGACTTCCTGAAATTGAGAAGCTTATGTAATGCAAAGCACACAGACAATAAAAAAAGCAGCCTACTGAATAGGCAAAGATCTTCACCAACCCCACATCAGACAGAGAACTGATCTCCAAAGTATATAAAAACCCAAGAAATTAGACGTCAAAATATCAAGTATGGGAGGTCCTTCTATCTGTGTGTTTCTTTTCTTGGTTAATGATTAAAGAAACTGCCTTTGACTGTATACAGGGCAGAACTTAGGCAGGTGGGGAAAACTAAATGGAATGCTGGGTTAAAGGAAGCAGAGTCAGAGAGCCACCATGGAGCCACTGCCAGAGTACGACATGCTAAATTTTTGCCTGCAAGCCACTGCCAGGTGGACATTCACAGATGAATAGAAATGTGTTAAATTAATGTAAGAGTTAGCTAATGAGAAGTTAGAGCCAATGGATCAATCAGTGATTTAATTAATACAGTCTCGGTGTGGTTATTTTGGGATTAAGCTACCAAGGCAGCCTGGATGAACAAGTATCCCTCCTGTTACAAAATAATCCAATTAAAAAATAGGGTACAGATCTAAACAGAGAATTTTCAACAAAAGAATTTCAAAAACTGAAAGGCACTTAAGGAAATGTTCAACATCCTTATGCATCAGGGAATTGCAAATCAAAATGACTCTGAGATACCATCTTAAACACCTGTCAGGATAACTAAGACCAAAAAATTACTAATAATAACATATGCTAGGGAGTATGTGGAGTGAGCAGAACCCTCCTCCATTGCTGCAATGAATGCAAAGTAGTACAACCATGATAGAAATAAGTATGTTGGCTTCTCAGAAAATTGGGAATCCCAGCAATACCAATTTGGGCATAATCACTAAAGATGCTCAATCATACCACAAGGACATTTGTTCAACTGTGTTTACATCAGCATTATTTGTAATAACCAGAACTTGGAAATAACCTAGATATCTCTTTACTAAAGAATGGATAAAGAAAATATGGCAAGTTTGCATAATGGATTACTACTCAGCTGTAAAAGACACTGACATCTTGAAATTTCCATTCAAATGGATGGAACTAAAAGAAACTATCATGAGTGAGGTAACCCAGACCCAGAAAGAGGAGCATGGTATGAACCCACTCATAGGTAAATACTAACTATAAACTAAAGGATAAGGAATCTGTATTCCACAACCCCAGAAAATGTAAGTAATAAGGAGAACCCTAAGAGAATCATTCATATATCCACCTGGTAAGGGGAAAGAGACAAGATTTCCTGAGAAAATTGGGAGGTTGGGGGGTGGAGGAGAAGGCAAGGCAAAAGAGGAAGAAGTGAGGAGAGGAAGAGGGGGAAGGAAGGTAGAAGATACTGGATGGTCAAGGTGGAGAACAATGAAAAAGATATCTTGATTGAGGGAGCCATAAGGGGGATAGCAAGATACGTAGCACTAGAGAAAATCCCAGGAAACTACAAGGATGACCCCAGCTATCACTAAGGAATAATGAAAAAGGTGCCTGAATTGGCCTTGCCCTGTAGTCATATTGATGATTATCTTAAATATCATCATAGAACCTACATCCAGCAACTGATGGAAGCAGATACAGAGAACCACAACAGAGCATTGGGCTAGGCTCCCAAAGTCTAGTCAAAGAGAGGGAGGAGTCAGAATACAAGCTAAAAGGTCAAGACCATGAAGGAGGTACCTATTGAAAAAGCTTACCTTAGATAATATAAGCCTTCCAACTCCGGCCTGACAGCCAGGGAACCAGCATAAGAAAACATGAGGCCCTCTGAATTTGGGTGACAATTGTATGGCTGTAGCAGACTGTGGGGCCACTGGCAGTGAGACAAGGATTTAGCTTTATGCTTGTTCTGTCTTTTATGAACCCATTCTCTCTGAAGGGACATTGGCTCAGCCTAGATATAGTTTGGAGGGCCTTGATTCTGCCTGTTAGACTGCATTGACGTCCCCTGGGAAGCCTTGCTGTCTCTGATGAGTGGTGGGAGTTGGGATGGGTGGGGAGCTAGAATG
Organism: Myodes glareolus; assembly: GCF_982192425.1. Lineage (NCBI taxonomy): Eukaryota > Metazoa > Chordata > Mammalia > Rodentia > Cricetidae > Myodes > Myodes glareolus. The sequence goes on along the minus strand of NC_142027.1, from coordinate 91,338,554 downwards.
TAAAGGCAGCAGGAGGGAAGGAAGCAGTAAATGGATATTAAATGTAGAATGAGAAAAGTTAGTTTATTTAAAAAATAAATTTAGACAAACTCTAAAATTTCCTTTTTATTCATTGTTATTGCTTTTTTGATGATCTGGGTACAACCTTACTTAGTAAAGTAGTATTGTTTAGTTCTCATGTGCCTTTTGTATTTCTGAAACAGTGATGAAATCCTGTAGCTTCAGGTGAAATTCAACTTCAGTTGTGCATGCTTTGGGTCAGATACTCAATGTACTACTTGCATTTCTTTTTTATCTCTTTGCCAACTGTGTACCTGACGTTTATTCAAGACTTTGAAGGCTGTCTCTTTACAGAGATCTTTCTTTACTTCAGATTCTACAGAATTCTCAAAGTATTTTAATTGGATTTATTTCTGCAAAAAATCAATGTAAATTTGGCTATAATTAATTATTTATATTATTAGCTTATCTTTATATAACCTCTCAATCTCTGAATAGCAAATTTTAAAAATATATTAATTTCCACATGATAGTTGTTAATTCTTCAGCTTTCCATTGTATTATATGTCTATATTTGAGTTCATTTACAAAAATTAGTTTATATAATTTATTTTATTTTTAATACTTTTCTTTGTTCTTTTAGAATATCTTTCAAGTTTCAACTATTAAACTTCTCTCACATTTTTTACCTTCCTCCCCTGACATCTTTGTGTTTTTTCTCTCATTTTATTCACACTCATTGGAGTCACTTTGTACTCCCAAGTATTCCTTGTTATTAGGCTTGTCCTGAAGTAGGTTCAAATCACCAGAAGTCACATTCTTAAAATGAAACTTATTCTCCTCCTCCAAGCAGCCTTCAGGTGAGAAGAGCACCTTCAAGGGGCGTGGCTCTATGCTGCCCTCCCATTTTCATACTTTGATTTCATTCTGGCCTGTGTTTTTTCAGGTATTATTCATGCTATCCTGACCACTCGAGTTCATATGTGGAAATCTCCAACTGTGTTCAGAAAACATTGTTTCCTTGTAGTTGTCCACTGCCCTTAGTGTCTTTTATCATTCTGTCCTGAACAATACAGGAACATTGCCTGGAGAGGATGATTTTGACATAACACTAAAAGCTGAACCTTTTCTTACAGTCTGAACTATGACCACATATGGGTCCCTCTTTTAGCTATAAAATTCTCCAGGAAGCTTCTGTACAGTGGGTAAACAATAAGACATCAGGAATAATACTTAAGCTTCATCCTTATTGTAGGTAATGGCTGTTGTGGTACTTTCTAACTTCTAATAGTTCTTCTAGAATGAACATGAGTTCTCCTCAAATAATTGCACAAAGTAGAAGCAGAAGGAACAGTGTGAAATTCTTTTGATGAGGACAGTGACCATGATACCTAAGCCACATAAAGACCTGAAAAGAAAGTGAATGGTAAACAATTTTTAGCATTTTAAGGCAAATTCACACTGATTTTGTACTGCTTCATCAGTGTGAACTCTCAGTAAATGTGTATACATTAATTTACTTTCATCAGCTCTATATCAGTTTGTGTTATCTTTTTGTTATTGTTTTTGTTTCTTAGTCATTATGACATGGCTAAGAAATGACAAAGTATTGTTAATTTGCATTCACTGATAACTAATCATTTTTAACAAACACTTATCAGACATATTTATATCTTCTCTTCAGAGTTTTGTTCATGACACAGTTTTAATGCCAGTGGCTTTTATTTGCTTTTGTTTGTTTGTTTCATTGTTTTGGTATTTAGTTTTTTAGTTCTTGGAATGTTTTAGAATCTCTGTCAGATATTTAGCTGGTGATGTTATTTTCCTAATTTTTCCACTATCCCGTTTTTCCAAACGGTAGTAGCCTCCAATATATGGAAAGAATTTAGTTTTGCTATGTCTCATTTGTCACTACATGGTTTTAAATACTTTGCTCAAGGAATTCTCTTCAAAACTCTTCCCTTTGCTTACTATAAAGTGTTTGATTAATCTGTCTTTGTAAGAGAACCCTGTAACAATCAATCTTAATTCTTTTGGATTTTCCACATAATAAACGGTCATAACATAAACTAAGGTATAGCTGAAACTTTAAGTGATCTTGTTTCACAATAAATGCTAAATACAGTATAGAGATATAACTTGGTAAACAATGGTGTTTGTAGTACTGTCTCTTATTGGTTTCAGATGGGATCAAGTAGATTCAGTGACTAATCTTGTGAAGTCATTTTAAAGATTTCTGCACAGTATTCCTCTACCCTTCCTCTTGTGATGCTCCTTGTGCTGTTCAATGAGAGAAAGAGAATAAAGCCCTTGCTAGATATACACTGAGGCCCAACAACAAAGTGTTAAGATAGCCTATAGGAAGGCATAGATTCAGACTCACACATAAGACAGGATAAAATGGATGACACCTGATGACTGAATTATTTTAAATCTGGAGATACTCCTGGTCAAATGACATAAAGAGGAGTGATTTACTGATTTCTCTCCTTAGTGCACTGATGCATTATAGGTGACATTGAGTATAGTATTAATGTGCGTTTAAAGTTATATATTTTGTTGTTTTGTGTGAGGAATACCAAATGCACTAAATATTTGTAATAAAGTAATATCTTTATAGAAAAGAGGATGAAAAGAAAATATAAGCCGGAAAGAGGTGATGAGTATTATGAAATCTTCTTATGCATATTGCACACACACACACACACACACACACACACACACACACACACGGATGTAAATATGTGCAAATATGTATGCATGAAATTATAAAAAAATAACTAAAAGCCACACTGATAACAGTTAACTTCATACATACTGCTGCCCTGAATTGATCACTAGCTAACAGGTACAATTAAAAATCACCTACATCTTTCAAGCTTGTACAGATATTGTGTAAACCACCTGAAAACATGTCAGAAGTACATTCTTAGATTGTTGGGCTCCTTTGTTACCTTTCCCCACATCTTTCTTACAGAGAGCTCTTTGTCACTTATGTTTCATTAAAAAAGATGGTTCATAAAAGTAGAATCATCATGTGAATTTTGGTAAACTCAGTTTCTATTTTTTATGCATATCAGTATAAATGAATATATATAATATGTTATATGCTTAATTAACAATGTCTAGTGTTGATACATTTTGAACTCTACTGCTTCCATTAAGAGAATCCAAAAATAGGTGTAGTTCCCTTAAAATTTCAGTCATGAATAACTGCATGTTGACATAAAATTGATTTCAGTTGTGCTTCATTCTATTCCACAGGTTCCATTCATCAATCTAAGTAGCAACCCCATCTTTGTGAACCTGGCCAGTAAAAACACAGTGAAGTTCTTAATTAACTTTGTAGGATTCTGATCTACATTTGAGTTCAGCTTTCCTTTTATCATTTTTGCTTTGGCTTGGTTGAGCACAGCATGCCAGGACAGCCCAAGCTCTGACTATATAACTTCACTGTTGAGCAGACCACTTGAGCCCAGCAAGGGAAACTCATCATTTTAAGGTCTCCAGTTTTCAGGACTTATCTGTGTGACCATTCCAGGAGTAAACACTCTCTTGATTTCTCTGTTTCTACAGATGGTGAGTGTGCTTGTAGCAGGTGAATGGTGTTTGTTGATACTTTTAATGCAAATTCCTCAAAAGTGAAAGCAGGAGCTACCAGGGTACATTGCTTTCCCTGAGACAGTAGAAATGGCTGATTCTACAGAAAGTATGCCTCTGTTCAGAAACTATTCTCCATTTCTTCTGTAAAGGTTATATACTCATGTTGCATGCCTTTACTTCTCTGTTTGTCATAGTCCAGTCTATGAAGTTTATTTCAACTGAAAATTGCTTGTCTGCACTTCTTATGAGAGTTATGATTCATTCTTTAATTTTATATTGTTTACACAGTGTGGATTTACCTCCAGTTTGTTCTTGCTCACTCATGTTTTCAGGACGTGTATCCTCAGTGAACTGATGATGTTCATCACTGTGAATTCCATTGTGACAGATGAATATTATTACTTACTGATGGCCATTTCCTCTATAGACTAGCTCATATCCTCAGATAAAGACAGAAAATGCAGGTGTATGGCATGGCTTCCATCTGAGGGCTCTGTTTGTTACTGATTTATAAAGACGCACATTAAATCACCTGGAATGCATTGCTTAGCATAACTCTTTCAGCTATGAGACAGTAGACTAAGAAATGTCATATTCTCATGGAAAACAAAACTACGTATATAGAATAAACTTGAGAATCTTAAATATGGCAGATACATGTAGCTAATACTTAGCATAAAACTGATGCTGTTTCATTCACACTACAGCTTCCATTCTTCCTTTCTTGGACAATCACTATCACTAATAATGATGTGACTGTGTTTGAAAACCTGTACTCAACTTACTTTAATGGATTGATGTTGACTTCATTCACCTGTATTCGATTCTCTGTTATTTTCTTTACCACTTCAGAAATTATTAGTTTAGATTTTGTGTTCCTGGTATTGTATATAGTGTTTCATTCTATAGCCAGATGCACTGGATTTACAGTATCAGTGATAATTATTTTGGAGCATTGCCAATTGAGGAACATAAACTATCAAATTTTATGTGGAAACTGAACCTTTACCAAATTATTTTGATTTGTTCCCTTGCATTGGAGGCTTCCTTCCATGTGATCTCCCAACACCCCACCCCATGAACACATTTTTTTACATCAAGATTTCAGAAAAATTGATTACATATTTATAGGTTTATTAGTTTTAATTTTCTTTGGTTGAAAATAATTTCATTATTGTGGCTTTCCCTCCCTCTACTACTTCTAGTTCATCTCCACAACTTTTCCAATCCAGATCATTCCTCTTTCTGTCTCTCAAAAGAAAAAAATAACAAGTTCAAAAAGGAGAACAATGACACAAAATAGAATATGAGGAGCCTGGGCTGTGGGCTCAGCCGGGCAGGGGCAGTTCCTGTGCTCTGAGAGCCTGCCTGACAGGCAGGCAGGCCCTGAATCACCTCAGTCACATTCCTGGCCAGCAAGAGACAGTGATCTTCTAGCAGACATCCATTGGAGGAGGGGTGAGTTGCTCCTTGCCCGAGGACTTCGGCTCAGAGAATTCAGACTTTCCCCACCCCCCTCGACTTTCTAGTTGCCCTGCAGTGGTGGCTATACCCTGCTGAGCTCTCCCGAATCCCATCCCAGCCCTCATCCAGGTACACCTCCCTCTCTTTCTCCCTTCCCCCTGGGGCCACAAGATCTCCCCACAGCTGCTCCCTGGCACTCTGAGCCTGGGCTGTGGGCTCAGCCAGACAGGGGCAGTTCCTGTGCTCTGAGAGCCTGCCTGACAGGCAGGCCCTGAATCACCTCAGCCACATTCCTGGCCAGCAAGAGACAGTGATCTTCTAGCAGACATCCTTTGGAGGAAGGGTGAGTTGCTCCTGGCCCGAGGACTTCGGCTAGGAGGAATTCAGACTTTCCCCACCCCCCTCGACTTTCTAGTTGCCCTGTAGTGGTGGCTATACCCTACTGAGCTTTCCCGAATCCCATCCCAGCCCTCATCCAGGTACACCTCCCTCTCTTTCTCCCTTCCCCCTGGGGCCACAAGATCTCCCCACAGCTGCTCCCTGGCACTCTGAGCCTGGGCTGTGGGCTCAGCTGGGCAGGGGCAGTTCCTGTGCTTGGAGAGCCTGCCTGACAGGCAGGCCCTGAATCACCTCAGCCACATTCCTGGCCAGCAAGAGACAGTGATCTTCTAGCAGACATCCATTGGAGGAGGGGTGAGTTGCTCCTGGCCCGAGGACTTCGGCTAGGAGGAATTCAGACTTTCCCCACCCCCCTCGACTTTCTGGTTGCCCTGTAGTGGTGGCTATACCCTGCTGAGCTCTCCCGAATCCCATCCCAGCCCTCATCCAGGTATACCTCCCTTTCTTTCTCCCCTCCCCCTGGGGTCACAAGATCAACCCACAGCTGCTCCCTTGCGTGCTGGGACGGGGCTGTGATTGCAACCCGGCATGAGGGAGTGCCTGTGTTTCAATAGACTGCCTGAAGAAAGATAGATATTCTGTCAGTGAAGTCCCTGCTCAACAAGGGAACCTGACCTGGTACCAGAAGATCCAATATAGGGCAGTTGAAGGAAAAGCTGGGCAGACGCCAAGGAAAGAACTCCTCCAACAATCTAAAAAACAACATGAAATCACCAGATCCCAACGACCCTACGATAGAAGGACTTCAACCTCTTAATTCAGAAGAACTGAAAAAAAAAGCCATGATGAAAGCAATAGAGTCCCTTAAACAGGATATGAATAATTAACTTAAAGAACTGGATGAGAAGTAAAACAAAAGGATTGAAGAAATGTGTAAAGAAATGGATGAGAAATATAACAAAAAGTTTGAAGATATGAGTAAATCCGTGAATGATACACTGGGAAACCAAGAAAAAACAATGAAACAGGTAATGGAAACAGTTCAAGAATTGAAAACTGAAATGGAGTCAATGAAGAAAACACAAAACGAGGACCGGCTGGATATGGAAAATCTAGGTAAACGAACAGAGACTACAGAATCAAGCATAACCAATAGGATACAAGAGATGGAAGAACGAATCTCAGAGTCTGAAGATACCATAGAGAAAATAAATGCTCTGATCAAAGAAATCAGCAAATCCAACAAATTCTCATCACAGAACATTCAAGAAATCTGGGACACAATAAAAAAACCAAATCTAAGAATAATAGGGATTGAAGAAGGAGAAGAACTGCAGATCAAAGGCCCAGAAAATATATTCAAAAAATTATAGAAGAAAACTTTCCCAACTTAAAGAATGATATTCCTATGAAGTTTCAAGAAGCATACAGAACACCGAATAGGCTTGATCAAAAAAAAAAAAATCCCCTCGCCATATAATAATCAAAACACAAAACATACAGATTAAAGAAAGAATATTAAGAGCTGCAAAGGAAAAAGGTCAAGTAACTTATAAAGGTAAACCGATCACACTTACACCAGACTTCTCTATGGAAACCATGAAAGCCAGAAGGTCCTGGATAGAGGTACTGCAGAAACTAAGAGACCATGGATGCAAACCCAGACTACTATACCCAGCCAAGCTATCATTCACTATCAATGGAGAAAACAAAATATTCCAGGATAAGAACAAATTTAAACAATTCGGAGCCACAAACCCAGCCTTACAGAAAGTAATAGAAGGAAAATCGCAACTCAAGGAATCCAACATCGCCAAAACTGCCTACAATAACTCAGACATCTAGCGACCCTTCACGACCTTACTCAAAGAAGGGACACATACAAACTCTATTAAACAAACAAACAAAAAAATCATAATAACCGGAGTCAACAACCACTGGTCATTAATATCACTTAATATTAATGGACTCAATTCACCTATAAAAAGGCACAGACTAAGAGATTGGATACGAAAACAGGATCCAACATTCTGCTGTTTACAAGAAACACACCTCAACCACAAAGACAGACATCTACTCAGAGTAAAGGGTTGGGAAAAGGTTTTTCAAGCAAACGGACCTAAGAAACAAGCAGGTGTGGCCATTCTAATTTCCAACAAAATTGACTTCAAACTAAAATCAATCAGAAGAGATGGAGATGGACATTTTATACTCATAACAGGAACAATCCACCAGGAGGAAGTCTCAATCCTGAATATCTATGCCCCTAACATAAAGCCTCCTACTTATGTAAAAGAAACACTTCTAGAACTCAAGGCAGTCATCAATCCACAGACACTAATAGTAGGAGACTTCAACACTCCTCTCTCACCAATGGACAGGTCAATCAGACAGAAACCTAGCAGAGAAGTAAGAGAATTATTAGAGGTATTGAATCAAATGGACTTAACAGACATCTATAGAACAATCCACCCAAATAGGAAAGAATATACCTTCTTCTCTGCAGCTCATGGAACCTTCTCGAAAATTGACCACATACTCAGTAACAAAGCAAACTTCCACAGATACAAGAAAATATTAGTAACCACCTGTGTCTTATCAGACCACCATGGATTAAAGTTAGAATTCAACAACAGTGCTACCCCCAGGATGCCAACAAATTCATGGAAGTTGAACAGTCAACTACTGAATCACCCCTGGGTCAAGGAAGAAATAAAGAAAGAAATTAAAGTCTTCCTTGAATTTAGTGAAAATAAAGACACAATGTACTCAAACCTATAGGACACTATGAAAGCAGTGCTAAGAGGAAAGTTCATAGCACTAAGTGCCCAATTAAAGAAAACGGAGAAAGCACACATTGGAGACTTAACAGCACACTTGAAAGCTCTAGAAAAAAAAGAAGCTGATACACCCAGGAGGAGTAGGAGACTGGAAATTATCAGACTGAGGGCTGAAATCAACAAAATAGAAACACAGAAAACAATACAAAGAATCAATGAATCAAAAAACTGGTTCTTGGAGAAAATCAACAAGATTGACAAAACCTTATCCAAACTAATCAAACGGCAGAGAGAGAACTTGCAAATTAATAAGATCAGAAATGAAAAGGGGGACATAACCACAGACATAGAGGAAATTCAGAGAATCATTAGATCTTACTACGAAAGTTTATATGCCACAAAGTTGGAAAATGTAAAAGAAATGGACATTTTTTTAGATAAGTACCATATACCAAAGTTGAACCAAGACCAGGTGAACAATCTAAATAGACCTGTCAGTCCTGAAGAATTAGAAGCTGTTATCAAAAATCTCCCTACCAAAAAAAGTCCTGGACCAGATGGTTTCAATGCAGAATTCTACCAGAACTTCCAGGAAGAGCTAATACCTATACTCCTTAATGTATTTCACAATATAGAAACAGAAGAGTCATTGGCAAACTCTTTTTATGAAGCTACAGTTACCCTGATACCAAAACCACACAAAGACACAACCAAGAAAGAGAATTACAGACCAATCTCACTCATGAACATTGACGCAAAAATACTCAATAAAATACTGGCAAACTGAATCCAAGAATACATTAGAAAAATTATCCATTATGATCAAGTGGGCTTCATCCCAGAGATGCAAGGTTGGTTCAACATACGCAAATCTATCAATGTAATCCATCATATAAATAAACTGAAAGAAAAAAACCATATGATCATTTCATTGGATGCTGAGAAAGCATTTGACAAAATTCAACACCCCTTTATGATAAGGGTGTTGGAGAGATTGGGTTTACGAGCATCATACCTGAATATAATAAAAGCAATATATAGCAAACCGACAGCTACCATCAAATTGAACGGAGAGAAACTCAAAGCCATTCCACTAAAATCAGGAACACAACAAGGCTGTCCACTCTCTCCATACCTCTTCAATATAGTGCTTGAAGTTCTAGCAATAGCAATAAGACAACATAAGGGAATCAAGGGGATTCGAATTGGAAAGGATGAAGTGAAACTTTCGTTTTTTGCAGACGATATGATAGTGTACATAAGCGACCCCAAAAACTCTACCAAAGAACTCCTACAGTTGATAAACACCTTTAGTAATGTGGCAGGATACAAGATCAACTCCAAAAAATCGGTTGCCCTCCTATACACAAAGGACAAAGAAGCAGAGAGGGAAATCAGAGAAACATCACCTTTCATGATAGCCACAAATAGCATAAAATATCTTGGGGTAACTCTAACCAAGGAAGTAAAAGACCTATTTGACAAGAACTTTAAGTCCCTGAAGAAAGAAATTGAGGAGGATACCAGAAAATGGAAAGACCTCCCCTGCTCTTGGATTGGGAGAATCAACATAGTAAAAATGGCAATTCTACCAAAAGCAATCTATAGATTCAACGCAATTCCCATCAAAATCCCACCAAACTTCTTCACAGACCTTGAGAGAACAATAATCAACTTTATATGGCAAAACAAAAAACCCAGGATAGCCAAAACAATCTTATACAATAAAGGAACTTCTGGAGGCATTACCATCCCTGACTTCAAACTCTATTACAGAGCAACAGTGTTGAAAATAGCTTGGTATTGGCATAACAACAGAGAAGTCGACCTATGGAATCGAATAGAAGACCCGGGAATTAACCCACAAACTTATGAACACCTGATTTTGACAAGGGAGCTAAAGGTATACAATGGAAGAAGGATAGTATCTTTAACAAATGGTGCTGGCACAACTGGATGTCAACCTGTAGAAGAATGAAAATAGATCCATATCTATCACCATGCACAAAACTCAGGTCCAAATGGATTAATGACATCAACATTAAACCGACCACTTTGAACCTGACAGAAGAGAAAGTGGGAAGTAGTCTACAAGATATAAGCACAGGAGACCACTTCCTAAGCAGAACCCCAGGAGTGCAGACAATAAGAGAAACAATGAATAAATGGGACCTACTGAAACTGAGAAGCTTCTGTAAAGCAAAGGACAATGTCAGTAAGACAAAAAGGCTACCTTCCGACTGGGAGAAGATCTTCACAAACCCCTCATCAGACAAAGGTCTGATCTCCAAAGTATACAACGAACACAAGAAACTAGACACTAAAACCCTAATTAACCCAATTAAAAAATGGGGTACTGATCTGAACAGAGAATTCACAACAGATGAATATTGAATGGCCAAAAGGCACTTAAGGTCATGCTCAACCTCCTTAGCGATCAGGGAAATGCAAATCAAAACAACTTTGAGATACCATCTTACACCTGTCAGAATAGCCAAACTCAAAAACACCACTGATAGCCTATGCTGGAGAGGATGTAGAATGAGGGGAACACTCATCCATTGTTGGTGGGAATGCAAACTTGTGCAGCCACTGTGGAAATCAGTGTGGCAGTTTCTCAGGAAACTGGGAGTCAACCTCCCTCAGGACCCAGCAATTCCACTCTTGGGAATATACCCTAGAGATTCCATAACATACTGCAAAAGCATTTGTTCAACTATGTTCATAGCAGCACTATTTGTAATAGCCAGAACCTGGAAGCAGCCTAGGTGCCCCTCAATAGAAGAATGGTTAAAAAAGGTGTGGAACATATACACATTAGAGTTTTACTCAGCGGTAAAAAACAATGACATCTTGAATTTTGCATGCAAATGGATGGAAATAGAAAACGCTTTACTGAGTGAGGTAAGCCAAACCCAAAAAGAGGAACACGGTATGTATTCACTCAAAAGTGGATTCTAACCATAATTAAAGGTCTTTGAGCCTGTTATTCGTGATCCTAGAGAAGCTAAATAAGAAGATGAACCTGATGAAGATTATTTAGCTATCCGCCAGGAGGTAGGAAATAGACAAGAGTCCCAGGTAACCTCGGGTGCATGGGGGGTGGGTAGGAGGGTTCTTGGAAGGGGAGATGGTTAGAAAGAAGGGAGTACGGGAGGAATGGGGAAAGCTCGGTGGACCGGGATGTGGGGGAGGGAGGAAGGATGAATATGGGATCAGGGAAGAATATAGTTCAACTAAGGGAGTCATTTTTGGGATTACAGGAGACTTGATTATATATGGGATCCCAGGTCCAAGGAGAGATCCCCAGATTGTTCTCTGGACAGAGGAGAGGGTGCCTGAACTGGCCTTGGCCCATAACCATACTGATGAATATTTTGCTTATCACCATAGATCCTTCTTCTGGAGATGGACGACGATACAGACGGAGACCCACATTGGAACACCGGACTGAGCCCCCAAGGTCCAAATGAGGAGCAGAAGGACGAAGAAAATGAAAAAAGAAATAAGGACTGCGAGGGATGCTATCACCCACTGATACAAGGGGACAGATCTAATGAGAGCTTACCAACGCCAGTTGGACTGGGACTGAATGAGCACGTGATCCAACCAGATTCTCTGAATGTGGCTAGCCCGGAGTCTTTCTGAAAAGCCATTGACAATGATACTGGGACTTGTTTCCTCTGCATATACTGGATTTTGGGGATCCAGTCTGTTTGGATTCTCACCTTCCTGGACCTGGAGGGAGGGGGAGAAGCTTGAACTTCCCACAGGGCAGGAAACCCTGTCTGCCCTTAGGAACGAAGAGTGAGGAGGAGAGGGAGTGGGGGGAGTGGGAAGGTGTTGGGAGGTGGGGCGGAAATGGAAACTTTTATAATTTAATAAAATTACTAAAAAAAATAGTATATGATGTAATATGATAAAACAAAACAAACACAGAATAATAGAAAAAACAAACAATTATATGGAAATTGTCCCAAGAGAAGTCACAAGAGACAGATATAGATGCAGAGATCCACTGCTTTTCAATACCATGAATTTCCTAAAACACTAAACTGTAATGTATGTATATCATTTAAGGTAAAAAATGATAAGAAAATGTATAAATAAAATATAAGAGAAAGAAAAGATGTAAAGTTCTAAGATGACATTATGACACAAGGCACAAACTTCCAAGATGCTGTTGAGTTTCTTGAGGCTTAGCATGCAGTCTACTTTTGAGAGTAGTTTTTTATCTCAGTGACAATCCCTTGAAGAAAACCAAATTTTCATTTGCAAGGGGTTACCAGTCAGAGATTGTTTCTGGTCTAGGGATCTGGGCATGTGTCCACTTCTTATTTCAGTTCTAGTACTAAATTTGATGCAGAACTGTGTATGACCTGTATATACTGCCTCAGTTTCTGCTTGTTAATATGAGTTCCAATCCAGTAGAGGTAGAGGGCTGTGTATGTTTGTGTGGGGGAGGGGCATGTGGGTATCTTCCTCCTTTTTATATGGTCCTGTGATTCCTGAGGGTAGGTATTTGATGGTGACCTCCCATTCAGCAGTGTTTCAAGGTCTCTCAATATTGGCATATTGTCTGGCTGTTAGCCTCTCTATTTTTTCTCTCCACCTATTACAGGAGGAATATCCTCTGCTTGGCTGAACAAGGTTTTGATCTATGAGTACCTTCTGTATAGTAGAATGTCATTTAGAAGCAATTTTATTTGTATTTTTTAGAACAGTAGTGTTAGGTTTTACCTCAGGTCTCTGGGTTATCTAGTTTCTGGTTCTTGGTCAACAGAGCAGTGTGAGGTATGAGTTTCATATCATGGAGTTAGCCTTAAGTCTCATCAGGTTTTGGGTTATTACCCCAAAATGCTTTTTGCCATACTTATACTAACAAATCTTATGGGCAGGCCACTAATGTAGATCAAATGGTCTCTATTTGGACTTGATGCTTATGTTTGTTCTTAGTAGTGTGTATTCTACCTTGCTGTACCAAAGACTCAGATAGTGGTAAAGACTTGATATAGACACCAGATCCACTTCTATGTGATCAATGATTTTTAAAATTAACACTGATTTTATTTTCATCAGTAAATTCAGAAAAAACAATGCATTATCATTCTCAAAAACTACAGTTTTTGCTTCATTTTAGCTGAATGTTTCAGGTGGAATCTTGCTGTAATCCATAAAACAGAATGACAATATTTTCCCCAGCCAGACAAGCTAACACATGGTAAATACGTCAAAATTGTACAGCAATGTGTATAATAAAGCAAGTCATAATCAACTCTAACAATTATTTAAAAGCTTGTCCGGGTTTTGGTAATAGAGAGACAAAAATTTCTTGCACAGCATGCCAGATCAGCACAGTTTCAATCTCATATTCCAGGCCTTTGAGTAATGTCATCAAGTTCACACAGTATTTATGATCGGCATGGTCAAGAAATTAAAAGCACTCAATCTTATTTAATTTAAAACATACATGTGGATGACTGAAAGAGAAGAGGTGAAGATCATTCAGTTGTGATCAATATCCACCTTCCGTAAATGTTTTGATTCTTTTCCAAGTAAGCCAATACGTGGTCTTAAGTTGCAGGCTTCTAAAAACTCTCTCATACCCATATTTCTTAGAATGAACTAAAACCCAGACCATTCTAATAATCTACCTAAATTAATTGATCGCATAAAAACCTGTCCAATTATTCCCACTGATTTTACCTTCTCACATTTTTCTAGTCATTTATTTATTTATACAATGTGTATGCATGCATTAATATATCCTTCTCTCTCTGTGTGTGTATCCTTGTTGGGGTGCATGTGTGGTCAGAGGATAATATGAGAAAGTCAGTTCTTATCTAATAGCACAAGGGTCCTGGGGTATGAATTTAGGTCAACAGACTTGGTGGCCAGAGTTACACACTGAGTCAACCCTATTGTCTCCTTACTGTCATTTACCATTATTATATCTCTAGTGATTGTTCTTTTTAAATATAGTCCATATATTCAATTATACACATACCCATACATTCTTTAGGTTTGAAATAAAAACTTCAAAAAGTATGAGAGTATGGCTTAACAAATAAAAGTTGTTTTATTTTTATATAGTAACAAGAGGGGTCAATCCCTATTGAGTCTTTAATGATTCAATTTACTTTTGGGGGCTACGTGTGGTGACAATGACTATAATCTCCGACCTTGGGATATAGAGGAAGGAGGATCAGGATTTCAAGGCCAGACTCAAGTACATATCAAGTTCTAAACTGAACTGAGCTAAAACAAAATATAATAATATTTGCATGATATAGTTTTTCCTTCTTTAAATCATTTCTTAATTTATTGAAAAACTATCTTTCCTCATTTTACTTGCCAAATCCATTTCCCACTTCCTTCCCTCCTCCTGGGACCCTTCTATCTCACAATCCCACCCCTCATCTCCTCATAGAGGGTAAGGCTTCTTCCTATGAGGAGTCAACAAAGGCTAGCACATTGCATCGAGGCAGGACCAGGGCATTCCCCACTATATCTAGTTTGAGCAAGATACACACACAGAGAGAATAGGTTCCAAAATAGAGAACAAGCTGTAGGGATAAACCCTAGTCTTACTACCAGTGGCCCCACAGTCTTCTCCAGCCATACAACTGTCACCCACATTCAGAGGGCCTAGTTTGGTCCTATCCTGCTTCCTTTGCTCTCAAGCCAGAGTAGGAAGGCTTCCATTAGTTCAGGTAAGGTGTTTCAGTGGATATCCCCATCATCATGTTCCGTCTCTTCGGCTGAACATTGGGAAGTTAGCCCGATGCTCTGATGTGTTTCTCTATATCTGCTTCCATTAGTTCCTAGATGGAGGTTCTAAGGTGGCTTAGACAGTCAATCAATCTGACTAGAGGATAAGACCAGCAGATACCCTTTCCACTATTGTTTAGGGCCTTAGCTGAAAACATTCTTGTAGATTCCTGGGAATTTCTCTAGTGCTAGGTGTCCTGCTAGCTCCATAATGACTCCCTCAATCAAGATATCTCTTTCCTTGTTCTCCATCTTTGCCCTTACCCTATCTCTGACATCCAGTTCCCTTAAGTTATCTTTATCCCCTTCTCCCCCCCTCCTCTCCTTCACCCACCACCCCCATACTCCCATTTTTCTCAGAAGATCTTTACTATTTTTTCTTTCAGATGAATATATGTATATTTCTGTAAGTGTTTTCCCTATTACTTAGCTTCTCTAGAGTTGTGGACTATAGGCTTCTTACCTTTTGCCTTACAGGTAGTATTCACCTGTGAGTGAGTACTTACCATGCTCATTTTCTGGGTCTAAGTTAACTCACTCAGGATTGATTTACTATTTACACCATTTGCATGGAAATTTCAAGATGTCATTTTTTTCACAGCTGAGTAGTACTGCATTCTGTAAATGTGCCACATTTTCTTTATCCATTCTTCACTTGAGGGGAATCTAGGTTATTTTCATGTTTTGCCTATAATAAATAATGCTGCTATGAACATAATTGAACAAATATCCTTGCTGTATGTTTGATCAGCTTTTGGGTATATGTACAAAAGTGATATTGCTGGGTTTGTGGTAGATTGATTCACTATTTTTTAAGAAACTGCGATACTAATTTCCAGAGTGGTTGTACAAGTTTGCATCCCCACCAGCAATGGAGTGTTCCTCTTACTCTGTATCCTCTTCAGCATAAGCTATTATTGATGTTTTTGATCTTAGCCATTTTGACTGGTGTAAGATGGTTTTGTTTTGCATTTCCCTGATGGCTAAGGATGCTGAACATTTCCTTAAGTGTCTTTCACCCATTTGAAATTCTTCTGTTGGGAATTCTCTGTTTAGTTCTGTACCCCATATTTTAATCTGATTATTTGATAATTTGATCTCTAATTCATTGAATTCTTTACATATTCTGGAGGTTCTTCCTCTGTCTGATAATGGGTTCGTGAAGATCTTTTTTCATTCAGTAGGTTGTCTTTTTGTCTTATTGAAAGTGTCCTTTTCTTTGCATAAGCCTCTCAGGGTCAGAAGGTCCCATTTATTTATTATTTCTCTCAGTGTCTGTGCTGATGTTCAATTTGTATTTGGAAAGTGGTCTCATGTGCCCATGCATTGAAGGTAAGTTCCCACTTTCTCTTCTATCAGGTACAGTGTGGTTGGATTTATATTGAGGTCTTTAATGCATTTGGACTTGAGTATTCTGCATGGTTGTAGGTATATATCTATTTACATTATTCTACATGCTGACATCCAGTTATGCCAGCACCATTTGTTGAAGATGTTTTCTTTTTCCCATTGTATAATTTTAGGGTTTTTATTAAAATCATAGGTGATCATAGGTGTGTGGATTAATATCCAGTTCTTTGCTTTGATTCCATTGGTCAACCTGTCTGTTTTTCTGCCAATATCAAGGTGTTTTCATTACTGTGGCTCTATACTAGAGCTTGATGTTAGGGATGGAAATATCTCCAAGAAGTTCCTTCATTATACATCATTATTTGCCTATCTTGAGTTTTGAGTTTTTCCATATGGACTTGGATATTGTGTGTGTGTGTGTGTGTGTGTGTGTGTGTGTGTGTGTGTATGTGTGTGTGTGAGTTTTGTGAAGAAAGTGTTTGGCAATGTTCCTTCTGTATTTCTTATGTGGAACAATATGAGGAGTATAGGTATTAGGTTTTCTTTGTAGTTCTTGTTAAATTCTATGTGAAAATCATTTGACCCTGGGCTTTTTTGTGGGGGTTGGAGACGTTTGATGACAGCTTCTCTTTCTTTTAGGTTATAGGACTATTTAAATTGTTCACCCGATCATTGTTTATTTTTGGTATGTGATACTTATTCAGAGAAGTGTCCATTTCCTTTTCATTTTCCAATTTTGTGGAGTACAGATTTTTGTCATATGACCTAATGATTCTCTGGATTTCCTCAGTGTCTGTTGTTGTGTCCCCTTTTCATTTCTGATTTTCTAAATTTGCAAATTTCTCTCTGTTTTTTGATGAGTTTGGATCTGATTTGTCTATCTTGTTGATTTTCTCAAAAAACCTCCTCTTTGTTTCATTGATTTTTTTGGATTGTTTCTGTGTTTACATTTTGGTGATTTCAGCTCTCAGTTTGATTATTCCCAGTCTTCTACTACTCCTGGGTGAGTCTGCTCCTTTTTTCTAGAGCTTTCAGGTATGCTGTTAAGTTGCTAGTGTGGAATTTTTCCACTTTCTTTATGTAGGCACCTAGTGCTATGAGCTTTCCTTTTGGCACTGTTTTCATAGTGTACCATAGTTCTGGGTACATTGTTCCTTCATTTTTGATGTATTGTAGTAAGTCGTTAATGTCTTTTTTTTTTAGGTCTTCCTTGACAAAAGAGTGGTACAATTGAGCATTTTTTTATTTATTTTTAATATTTTGTTTCCATTTCCGCCACCCCTCCCAACACCCTCCCACTCCCCCCACTCCCCCTCCTCCTCCCTCTTCGTCCCCCAGGGCAGTCAGGGTTTCCTGCCCTGTGGGAAGTTCCAGTTCCTTCCCCCTCCCTCCAGGTCCAGGAAGGTGAGTGTCCAAACAGACTGGATCCCCAAAATCCAGTATATGTAGAGGAAACAGGTCCCAGTGTCATAGTCAATGACTTTTCAGAAAGACTTCGGGCCAGCCACAGTCATAGAATCCGGCCAAATTCCGAGAATCTGGTTAGATCACGTCCTCGTTCAGTCCCAGTCCAACTGGCCTTGGTAAACTCTCATCAGATCCGTTCCCTTGTATCAGTGGGTGATAGCATCCCTCGCAGTACTGATTTCGTTTTTCATGTTCTTCCTCCTTCTGCTCCTCAATTGGACCTCGGGGGGCTCAGTCCGGAGCTCCAATGTGGGTCTCCGACTGTATCGCCGCCCTTTGCCAGATGAAGGATCTATGGCGATATGCAAAATATACATCAGTATGGTCATGGGCCACGGCCGATTCAGGCACCCTCTCCTCTGTCCAGAGAGCAATCTGGGGGATCTCTCCTTGGACCTGGGATCCCATATATAATCAAGTCTCCTGTAAACCCTAAAATGGCTCCCTTAGTTGAAATATATTCTTCCCTGATCCCATATTCATCCTTCCTCCCCCCCCATCCCAGGCCACCAAGCTTTCCCCGTTCCTCCCCTACTCCCTTCTCTCTAACCCTCTCCCCTTCCATCGACCCTCCCACCCCCCCATGCACCCGAGGTTACCTGGGACTATTGTCTATTTCCTACCTCCTGGTGGATCAATTTCTATGAGTTTGTAGACTTTCTGCAATTAGTGTTGTTGTTAATTTCTGGCTTTTAAAAAATGGTGATCTGATAAGATACAATGGTTATTCCTATTTTTTGTATCTGTTGAGGTTTGCTTTGTTATCAAACATGTGTTAAATTTTAGACAAGGTTCCATGAGGTGCTGAGAAGAAGGTATATTTTTTAGTGTTTCGGTGAAATGTTTTATAGATGTCTGTTAAGTTCCTTTGAGTCATGACATCTCTTAGTTCTTTTATTTCTCTGTTAAATTTCTGTTTGGTTGACATGTTCATTAGGGAGGGTGGGGTGTTGAAATATCCTCCTATTACTGTGTGGGTTTTGAGGTGCAATTCAAGCTTTGGTAATATGTCTTATACATATGTGTATGTGTGCTTTTGTATTTCGGGCATAGATTTCAGTATAGACTTCATCTTTTTTTTTCAAAGTTTATTAAATTATGAAAGTTTCCATTTCCTCCCCTCCTCCCAACACCCTCCCACTCTCCCCTCCCCCTCCTCCTCCCTCTCCATCCCTAAGATGAATTTGTAGTTAATAAGCTTGCTGTATTCTTACCACATTTTTAGAATTATCCTCATTATGGAACAAATTAACAAAGCTCTCCTAACATGATTCTGAACCTAGTAAAAACATTTGACACTATTGCTTTAAACCACACAAACTAAGCAAACCTCACATTGTCGCCTAGTTTATGATGAAGCTCCATCTATCAGAATGCAATGAGATATCCATGAATATTCAATTATGCCAATTCTTTTTAAAATACTTCTTGTTGGTAAAAAATTACTTGATGATTTGATTTTATACTGAAAGATATTTTATAGAGAAATCATGTGTTGATTATGTCAGCTCTTAGTTGATTATGATAACTGATAATTTTTCAAGCAACAATATATTATTTATTGCATGTTAATGCATTGCCCTTTTGTTTTACATTTGATTTTTATATGCCCAGTAATTGTGAAGTGCATCTGAATATTGTGCATATAATTAGCCTAAGCAGTGAATGTTTTTGAAAATTTGAATAGCTCTGTCAGATGATAATGTTGTAATTATGCCACAATAAGATGACAATATAGCAAACAAATGTACACTTGCATTACCGAGATCCTGATAAAGGTGTCGATCTATAACTCACCTGTAATTTACTTTTTAAACCTATAACTGTCTTTTATATCATAAGAATATGAGAGGGGTTAGCATTTTTTTTGAGGTTAAACAGTGAACATCCCCAGCTAGCACAAAACTAAGCAAATGATTTAAACTTAAGTATTAAACAAACATATGAGCTCTTGACTTACTCTTTTGTTTCACATGTACAGTTAACAATTCTGCCCTTATAAAAATGCAATTATCCTATATCCCAGTACAGAAGTTTGCTTCCAAATTATATTCTGTCCCTTTCTACGCATCTTAATTTTGACCCATTTTCATTTGACACCAGTGCATGCAGGTATGGTTGCACCTTCACAACTCATAGTTCTTCAACCTGTGGTTCCTAAAGAAACAATTTGCCACGAGGATAGAGGCCTTAAATGATAAAGATTGAAACTTCCCACGAAGATTTTCTGGCTCCCATTCATATACCCCCTTTCATCCTGTCCATATGCAGGTTAAGTTTGTCCTACAAGGCTTAATGTTTTCAGCACACAGGTTTTAAGCATAGACTGTATTTTGGAGAATGATTTTATTATAATTCTAAGCAAGAAAATATCAAGTTCTGTGAAGAATTCTTGCATCCTTAGTCCAAGTAATGAAATTTGTACATGGGCACTTGATAAACTCTTTCCTTTCATGACAGGGAATCTTGACATTCCAGGATATGGCAGTTGATTTCTCTCCAGATGAGTGGGACTGCCTCAGCTTTGCACAGAGGGCTTTGTACAGGGAAGTCGTGTTGGAGAACTACAGTAACATGGTCTCTGTGGGTGAGACTTTTTTCTTTCCTGATTCCTTCTTTATCATAATTGTTTCCTACAAGTATGTTTTACATGTGTGTCTGAATTGTCTGCCTTACTTTCAGATGCCAGTTGAAGAAAAATCTTGGAGTTCATCATGTAAAACACAATGTTTTGTGTAACTTTATCTTGCCAATATATTTCTGGTCCCTGGAGATGACATTCGTCTTTCAAACATTTATAATACATTTTACTTTTCAGACATATCATAGATTAAATACCGTTTTGCAACTTATTGATTTACAACATATTGCATTTAGATTCAGTGGTAATTTACAAAGGAACTCAAGATATATAATATTAACAAAAATGATTTTGAGTGTTTGACAATATTGTAAGATAGCAAATAGGTTATTATATTTAGAATTTTTATTATATACCAACTTATATAGTCAGTATGGTCGTTCACTAGAAATCCATGTGTTTTACTATTATTCCAAGGTATGGCCATATGTCTCTTCCAAGATGCAGGTCTTTCAATGTCAAAACCAGACCTGATCAGTTCTCTTGAACAAGGAAAAGAGCCCTGAGTTGTGGACATAAGAGAGCTAGAAGGCAATGAACAAAGTAAGCCAGAATGAAGCATTGGCAAATATGGGAAACCAAGGGCATGGAGGAATTCTGCATTGAAATGGGCTTTGCAAGATCCTTACTTGAAATAGTATAAAAATTCTGTAGCAAGGAGCTGCGGGCAGGCCTGCTTTTTGTCCGACCCGGCTCCCGCACAGCTAGCTTAGCCCCGGAAATAACAACACACAAATTGTATTCATTTAAACACTGCCTGGCCCATTATCTCTAGATACTTAGTTACTGGCTAACTCTCACATCTTGATTAACTCATTTCTAATAATCTGTGTAGCACCACAAAGTGGTGGCTTACCGGGAAAGATTCAGCATGTCTGACCTGGTGGCTGGCTCCATGGCATCTGCCTCATTGCCCTCTTCCCAGCATTCTGTTCTGTTTACTCCGCCTACGTAATTTTCTGTCCTATCAAAGGGCCAAGGCAGTCTCTTTACTAACTAATGAAAATAACACATAGGCAGAAGGCCTGCCTACATCAAAATTCATACTGAATAATTATCCCAAATTTAATTTATAGGTTTCATTCACATAAAATGACTTAAAAGTTCACTTTGAATAGTTAAATTATGTTATAAAGGGAAAGGAAGATGATTTGTTACTATATCCATGAATGCCACCAGGCTCAGAAATAAACTATATTGAAATGAAAATTAACATTAAAAAATCTCACAGTATTTGAAAGAGTATTTCTCTGTATATGTTCATGTCTATTTGTCTGAACTTATGGTAGTATTACATGGTTTTCACTGTTTTGTAGTATCACATAAAATCAAAAAATATAAATTTATAATAAATTTTATAAATATAAATTTAATAGTTGTATCCATTTTGGAAGATTGTAGAGTTTATTCTTTGTGTTAGACTCTACAGAATTTAAAAAGTATATTTTCCTATTTCTGTAAAATATTCATTCGAAATTAAGAGTTGTTTGTTTTATTCATGTTATTAGCTTATTTTAACATCATATGCAAATCTCTGAATATCAAAATTTGTATATTACTTTTCACATAATGGTTGTGTATTCTCTTGTTTTCCCTCATTGTTTATCTCTATCTATATTTTAGTTTGCTTGGAGAAGCAGATTTGTATATGCATGATATTTTATTTTTAATTCCTTTATTAGTTGTTTAAGAATATCTTAAAGGGACATTTGACCAAAATAAACTCCCCAATCCTCCCACGTTCCACTTCCTCCATACTTCATTGTTTCCTTCTCTACTTTTTTTTTTACAATTACAGAGTTTTCATCTGTAATTCTCATACAATTCTGCCTATTGTGCATGTGTGCAATATAGGTGAAGCATCAGAAGTAACACATTCTTAAAATAAACATTATTTCCTTTCTACAAGCATATTTCAGATGATAGGGGTTTCTCATCAAGGTGTGGATCTCCATGTCCCCTCTTACTTTCTCCATAAGATTTTAATCTGCCTTGAGCTTGCTCAAGTCTGATGCAAGCTATCTTAATCACTTGAATTTTCAATTGTTGTGATAAAACTGCAAGACAAAGGCAATATACGGAATAAAGAGCTATTATGATGAATCAGAGTTAGTAGCTGGCAAGGGGCGAGAGCAACAGTGAGAGGTCCCCTCTAGAACCACAGCAGGAAGCAGAGAGGTCACTGTTGGCAGTTGAAGGCATTAAAATTCTCAAATCACCCTCCAGGGACTTAGGAGTCCCAGGAAGTTGATACCTCTTTATCATCTCCATACATATCTACCAATTTCAGGCCATATATATAATCAGACATCTGCTTATATGGGGTCATTTCACTCCACCCATCATAGTCTTATTTATTATTTTCAAAATTATGTTTGGAATCTCTAAGTTAACCTAACTTTAATCATTCCAGTTTTATAATTTATTTAATGTATGTCAAACAAGACATTTTATCCATTTGTTTTAAATATATTGTTTCATTAGAATAAATGGTTTAAAGAGTATATTTTTTGTAATATGCCACCTTGTATACGGGTCTACATATTCATAGAATTGTGTCACTTATATATCTGAAAAAGTTTCACCCATGTATGCTAATTAAGAAATTATATATTTTTCTTTCTTCCATTTTGTATTCTCATCAAACTCAAGATCTATTCATCGAGGAGAAGAGAAAAGATTCTATCCCGAAGTTTGTATCAGGGATAGCTGTAAGTAGTGACTTAAAAAGTTGCATTTAAGGATGTTCTCAAAAATTGGGGAAGAATGAAAAGAGAATGGATTATGTCATGATTGAAAGAATCTATATTCAGCAACCACCCTTGGTATTCCTGGAAAAAGGTCAATAATCTCTACCTTATCTTCAAAGATTTCACATTAAATTATTTACATTTTCATGACCACTTTCTTGAGTAAAACAATATAAATAAAGTTTTAAAGCATGTTTTTGTTGGAGAAGCTGCTTGTTGGCTCCTGGTTGTCCAGCTAGTTTAGACCCAAAATAATCACAAAGAATCCATATTAATTAAATCACTGCTTAACCCTTTAGCTCTAAGTTCTTATTGGCTAACTATTAAATATTAATTTAACCCATTTCTATTAATCTGTGAATCATCACATGGCTGTGGTCTACTGGCTAAAGTTCCCAGCATCTGTCTCCAGAGGCTCCATGGCTTCTTTCTGACTCTGCCTTCCTCCAGCCATGCTATAGACCAAGCTAGTTCTTTATTCATTAACCAATAAAAGCAACACATAGACAAAAGGACCTCCCACACCATTTTCCTTTTTCTGTTTAAACAAAAAGGAAGGCTTTAACACTAACATAGAAAAATTACATATAACAAAACAGGTATAAAATAAGAATTACAGTTACAATATTTATATCTATTATATATTTTATCATATCTAAGGAAAACTATAACTATAACTATAAATTCTTCAACTCCATCAAAGGTTGCATGGCCCAGAAAGTCAGTATTTCAAAGGAGTGCAGCTATTTTTCTTTTGATACCACTGAATCAGGAAAATCTTTCATAAAGTAGCTGTGGCAAGCTACTAGCTGAAAAAAGTTGCTATTCTTTTTTTCTTAGTGTCTAGAATTTCTTTGCAAGCACTCTTCAGTTTTAAGTGAATTTAGATAGCCACATTGTTACTAATTTGTTGGAGAAGCTGCCTTTTGTTTCCCAGTCACCTGGTTAGCTTAGACTGGAAATAATCACACAGAAATCATATTAATTAAATCACTGCTTGGCCCACTGAGCTCTAAATTCTTATTGGCTAACTCTTACATATTAATTTAACCCATTTGCTTTAATCTGTGTATTGCCACATGTCTGTGGCTTATCAACTAAAGTTCCAAGAATCTGTCTCTGGCAGCACCATCACTTCTCACTGACTCCACCTTCCTCCCCCCATGCTATAGGCAAAGCCAGTTCTTTATTCATTAACCAATAAAAGCAAGATATAGATAGAAGGACCTCCCACAAAACATTTTTATTCTATGAATAATTTTTAAAAACCTAAAGATTGAACAGAATATATTCTATTAAATATTCATTAAATTTCTCTTAGTTAATAATTATAGTTTGTGACAAGCAATTCAATTGACATATACATGGGATGGTTTTTCTCAAGGAAATGATACTAAAAGTATATTATAGCTTTTCTAGTTGTGAGAAGCCTCATACATTTAATGATGATATTAAAGCCTTTCTTAGGAACTCTAGGAAGACTAGTTACCAGGATCATCATCTTAAAAAAAGAAACTCTCAAAACATCAAATCACAATATGGCTTTATTCATTATTTAAATACAAAGAAGAAGTCTGTTTATCCTAAGGGTCAATGCATACATGATAATTGGATAATTGTAAGGTTTTTTTTATAACACACACCTTTTTTTTCCATCATGACCAGAAAGATGGAAAACATTATATAAGCAATCAAAATGATGAGAGACAAAACAACAATATGAAATATGAGTATGACAACAGATGTTCATGCCTCACAAGGCATAAGAGAATTAATCTCAAAGAGAAGGCATACATTTGTAAAGATTTTGGCAAATCACTTACCCGACTTGCAAAACATCAAGCTCATCAAAGAATCCATACTGGTGAGAAACTTTTTAGATGTCAAACATGTGGCAAGGCCTTTACCTAGGACTCAAATCTTCATACTCATCACAGAATCCATACTGGTGAGAAACCTTACAGATGTCAAGAATGTGACAAGTCTTTTACAAGGGTCTCAAATCTTCATAATCATCAAAGAATCCATACTGGTGAAAAACCTTACAAATATCAGGAATGTGGCAAGTACTTTACAACTTTCTCAAATCTTCATTTGCACAATAGAATTCATACTGGTGAAAAACCATATAAATGTCAACAATGTGGCAAGTCATTTATCAAGTCCTCAGATTTTCACAGACATTGCAGAATCCATACTGGTGAGAAACCTTACAGATGTCAAGAATGTGGCAAGTCCTTTATCCATGTATCAACTCTTCATAATCATCACAGAATCCATACTGGTGAGAAACCTTACAGATGTCAAGAATGTGGCAAAAACTTTACAACTTTCTCAAATCTTCATTCACACAGTAGAATTCATACTAGTGAGAAACCTTATTAATGTCAACAATGTGGCAAGTCATTTATCAAGTCCTCAGATCTTCACAGACACTGCAGAATCCTTACAGGTGAAAAACCTTACAGATGTCAAGAATGTGGCAAGTCCTTTACCCATGTATCAACTCTTCATAATCGTCACAGAATCCATACTGGTGGGAAACCTTACAGATGTCAAGAATGTGGCAAGTCCTTTACACAGCTATCAACTCTTCACACTCACCAGAGACTCCATACTGCTGACAAACCTTACAAATATAAATAAAGAGTATGGCAAATACTTTAACACAAACTCACCTATTAGAGTGCATCACAAAAATCATATAGTGTATAATGGATACATTTCATAAATTTTTTTATTGTACCTCACATTAATTCATTGTGTAAATCTTCATACATTGACCATGATATTACATAGACATACATCTTTCAATTAATTTAAAAGTTTTGTCAATATTTATACAGATATGTAGTTCTTATAAATTTAAAAATATTTTCTCCAGATTTAAAGTTTATTGTCATCAAACATTCATTGAAAATGAAATAAATGCATCATTGTTTTAAATATACTATTCAAGCATCAACTATTAAGAAGAAGTAAATATTTTTAGTAGAAATAATTAAGCAGTAACATTTCTCAATTGTACATTAACATACCTAGTTAAAGAACCAGACAAAGTCAAATTATTTCAGATTTTGATGAATATTTCATTTCTTAGCTTTTGGTTGCTTATGTAATGATATTATATTCTATATATTATTTTCCTTCATTTTTTAGTTATTTTACATCAATATAAGCTTGATTTAAACTTCAAATCTTTTTATTCTGTGTCTTTTCAATAAAAATGTTAAAGATTTTGACCAATTTTCATTGCAATTTTTGGTTCTGATTATCTATTTTCTAATGGCAGTGTCTAATAAATGTGAGTTCTTCCAAGGTCGACAGCAACAATGAAAACATGCGTAGAGTATAATTGTCCTGGAATATGTCTATAGTGTGTGAATGTGGATTGCAATGATTGGTATAATAGGATAATGAATAAATAATATCTAGGCATGAGGCATAGGAAGGACTCCCTGGCAGAGAGTAGAATTAGAAGGAGAAATTGAAACAGGCAGATGGGCTTCCAGTAGACAATGAGAAAGCAGCATTTGCAGTGTGTGGCAGAATGTAGATTAAAAATAATGGTTAATTTAAGTTATTGAACCTAATTGGAAACAAGCCAAAGTTAACACCAAGCATCCATATTAAGCAGTCTCCCTGTCATTATTATGGATCTGGTAGGACAGTAAATGACACACTACATAGATTATTAGAAATTTTCTACAATTATGGTTCAAATCAGTGAGACGTAGTTGGAGGATACCAGTGGGTATGCTAAACTGGTCACAAAAGCTACAAGGAAACAACATCAAACAAAGACCTCTATAGTCATTTAGGAAAGCAGGGAGTGGAAGTGGTAATCTTCCCCAGAGTAGAGCACATAAATTGATTTTGCAACAACCAATGTATAGCCCTAAAAACATACAGAATTGTAACATTGTGTGTATTGGTCTTCTTGTGTTTAGGCTTATATGTACATACAAATTTATGTTTAAAAATACTAATGCATGAAAAAAGGACATAAACTTGAAGGAGGACAGGAATGTGTAGTATATAGGAGAGTTGAAGGTAGGAAATTGCTGTGATTTGTAGGGAGTACAAAGGTTCATGTGCTCAAAGATAGAACTGGGGAAAACAGGAATGTTAAATACACAGGGTTGTCAATTTAATGAAAATATGTATATTACATTTTCTACTTTGATACCTGGAGCTGGAGGTAGATAATAGTCCATACATACTGTCCTTGTACTATCAGTGACCAGGACATAATAACTCCCCAAAGCAATAATGAACAAACTCAATAATTTAAAGTGTCAAATTATAGTCAAAATGAAGTATACCAATTAATGCCTTGGTGAAATATGAGAGTCTCCAGGAAGAAAAAGGAAAAGACTTTTAGCTCAAGTGCATTGTGTTAAACGGCATGTTCTTGGATGGGATATTGTGTTTCCTGAAACAAATTTGCATTCAATTTACAATTCATGATTATTGTTGTTGGATATCAGAATATAACTATTAAACAAAATATGGTGAAAAGAGGTGCTAAATGCTGACCTCAATGTATCTTGTATCTTGAGAAAACCGGAGTCAAATTCTAGAAGTTGGAGTCAACACAAACTACTGAATCCAGGTGTTTATGATTTCCTTCTTTCTCCATGTGGATTTTTTGGGAGATTTCAACACTCCACTCAAACCATGG
Source organism: Myodes glareolus (assembly GCF_982192425.1). Classification (NCBI taxonomy): domain Eukaryota; kingdom Metazoa; phylum Chordata; class Mammalia; order Rodentia; family Cricetidae; genus Myodes; species Myodes glareolus. The sequence goes on along the minus strand of NC_142027.1, from coordinate 91,310,705 downwards.
AACATGTATGTCAGACAAAAATTTAACAGGAAAATAGGAGAACTAATAGATGTTATGACGCAAATAGACTTAACATATATCTAAAAAACATTCCACTCAATCAAAAAAGATTTCACCTTCTTCTCAGCACCTCATGAAACCTTCTCAAAAACTGACCATATAATAGATAACTAAACAAATCTTAACAGATACAAAAAATTGGAATAACCCCATTTATCTTATGAGATCACCATGACTTAAAATTAGAATTCAACAGCAGCAATAATTGCAGAAAGTCCACAAAAACATGGAAATTAAACAATGCTCACCTGAAGCATCAATGGGCCAAGGAAGAAATAAAAGAAGTAATTAAAAACTTTCTAAAATTCAAAGGAAATGACCACAAAACATACCCAAATTTAAGGGACACAATAAAAGCAGAGTTAAGAGGAAAGTTCATAGCACTAAATGCGTCCATAAAGAAGTTGAAAAAATCCTACACTATTGTTTTAACAGAACAATTGAAAACTTTTGAACAAAAAGAAGCAAACTCACCCAAGAGAACTAGACAGTAGGAAATAATCAAATTGAGAGCTGAAACCAACAAAATAGAAATAAAGAAAACAATATAAAGAAACAATGAGACAAAGAGATGATTCTTCAAGAAAATCAACAAAATAGACAAACATTCATCCAAACTAACCAAAAAGCAGAGAAAGAGAATATCCAAACTAACAAAATCAGAAATGAAAAAGGCACATAATAACAGACATAGAAGAAATCCAAGGGAGCTCTTCCGAATCCCATCCCAGCCTTCACCCAGGTACACCTTCCTCTCTTCCCCCATTTCCCCTGGGGCCACAAGATCTCCCCAGAACTGCTCCCTTGCACGCTGGGCCTGGGCTGTGGGCTCAGCCCGGCAGGGGCAGTTCCTGTGCTTTGATAGCCTCCCCGAGGACAGGCAGGCACTGTGTCTGCTCAGCCACATTCCTGGTCAGCAAGAGACAGTGAACTTCTAGCAGACATCCATTGGAGGAGTGAGTTTGCTCCTGGCCCGAGGGCTTCAGCTAGGAGGAATTCAGATTTTCCCTGCCACCTTCGACTTTCTGGTCGCCCTGCAGTGGTGGCTCCACCCTGCGGAGCTCTCCCGAATCCCATCCCATCCTTCATCCAGGTACACCTTGCTCTCTTCCCCCCTTCCCCCTGGGGCCACAAGATCTCCCCAGAGCAGCTCCCTTGCGTGCTGGGCCAGGGCTGTGAATACAACCCGGCAGGAGGGAGTACCTGTGTTTCAATAGACTGCCTGAGGAAAGGTAGGCCTTCTGTCAGTGAAGTCTCTGCCCAGCAAGAGAAACTGACCTGGTACCAGAAGATCCAATAGAGAGCATTTGAAGGAAGAGATGGGCAGACGCCAGGGCAAGAAATCCTCCAACAATCTAAAAAACAACATGAAAACACCAGATCCCAACGACCCTACAATAGAAGGACCTGAACCTCTTAATTCAGAAGTAGAAAAAAGTGCCATTAGGAAAGCAATAGAGTCCCTTAAACAAAATATGAATAACTCCCTTAAAGAACTGGATGAGAAATACAACAAAAAGATTGAAGAAATAAGTAAAGAAATGGATGAGAAGTATAACAAAAAGTTCGAAGAAATGAGTAAATCCGTGAATGATACACTGGGAAACCAAGAAAAAACAATGAAACAGGTAATGGAAACAGTTCAAGAATTGAAAGCTGAAATGAAGGCAATGAAGAAAACACAAAACGAGGGCCGGCTGGATATGGAAAAACTAGGTAAACGAACAGAGACTACAGAATCAAGCATAACCAATAGGATACAAGAGATGAAAGAACGAATCTCAGAGTCTGAAGATACCATAGAGAAAATAAATGTTCTGATCATAGAAAACAGCAAATCCAACAAATTCTCATCACAAAACATTCAAGAAATCTGGGACAAAATAAAAAAAACCAAATCTAAGAATAATAGGGGTTGAAGAAGTAGAAGAACTGCAGATCAAAGGCCCAGAAAATATATTCAAAAAAATTACAGAAGAAAATTTTCCCAACATAAACAATGATATTCCTATGAAGGTTCAAGAAGCATACAGAACACTGAATAGACTGAATCAAAAAAAAATCCCCTCGCCATATAATAATCACAACACAAAACATACAGATTAAAGAAAGAATATTAAGAGCTGCAAAGGAAAAAGGGCAAGTAACTTATAAAGGTAAACCTATCAGACTTACACCAGACTTCTCTATGGAAACCATGAAAGCCAGAAGGTCCTGAATAGCGGTATTGCAGAAACTAAGAGACCATGGATGCAAACCCAGACTATTATACCCAGCCAAGCTATCATTCACTATCAATGGAGAAAACAAAATATTCCAGGATAAGAACAAATTTAAACAGTTCGTAGTCACAAACCCAGCCTTACAGAAAGTAATAGAAGGAAAATTGCAACCCAAGGAATCCAACATTGCCAACACTGCCTACAATAACTCAGACATCAAGCGACCCTTCACGACCTTAACTCAAAGAAGGGACACATACAAACTCTATTAAACAAACAAACAAAAAATAATAACAACCGGAGTCAACAACTGCTGGTCATTAATATCACTTAATATTAATGGACACAACTCACCTATAAAAAGGCACAGACTAAGAGATTGGATACGAAAACAGTATCCAACATTCTGCTGTTTACAAGAAACACACCTCAACCACAAAAACAGACATCTACTCAGAGTAAAGGGTTGGGAATAGGTTTTTCAAGCAAATGGACTTAAGAAACAAGCAGGTGTGGCCATTCTAATTTCCAACAAAATTGACTTCAAACTAAAATAAATCAGAAGAGATGGAGACAGACATTTTATACTCATAACAGTAACAATTCATCAGGAGGAAGTCTCAATCCTGAATATCTATGCCCCTAATATAAAGCCTCCTACTTATGTAAAAGAAACACATCTAGAACTCAAGGCAGTCATCAAACCACACACACTAATAGTAGGAGACTTCAACACTCCTCTCTCACCAATGGACAGGTCAATCAGACAGAAACCTAGCAGAGAAATAAGAGAATTATTGGAGGTATTGAATCAAATGGACTTAACAGACATCTATAGAACATTTCACCCAAATAGGAAAGAAGATATCTTCTTCTCTGCAGCTCATGTAACCTTCTCAAAAATTGACCACATACTGGATAACAAAGCAAACTTCCACAGATACAAAAAAATATTAGTAACCACCTGTGTCTTGTCAGATCACCATGGGTTAAAGTTAGAATTCCACAACAGTGCTACCCCCAGGAAATCAAGAAACTCATGGAAGTTGAACAGTCAACTATTGAATCACCCCTGGGTCAAGGAATAAATAAAGAAAGAAATTAATGTCTTCCTTGAATTTAATGAAAATAAAGACACAATGTACTCAAACCTATGGGACACTATGAAAGCAGTGCTAAGAGGAAAGTTCATAGCACTAAGTGCCCAATTAAAGAAAACGGAGAAAGCACACATTGGAGACTTAACAGCACACTTGAAAGCTCCAGAAAAAAAAGAAGCTAATTCACCCAGGAAGTCTAGAAGACTGGAATTAATCAAACTGAGGGCTGAAATCAACAAAATAGAAACACAGAAAACAATCCAAAGAATCAATGAATCAAAAAGCTGGTTCTTGGAGAAAATCAACAAGATTGACAAACCCCTATCCAAATTAATCAAACGGAAGAGAGAGAACATGCAAATTAATAAGATCAGAAATGAAAAGGAGGACATAACCACAGACACAGAGGAAATTCAGAGACTCATTAGATCTTACTATGAAAGTTTATATGCCACAAAGTTGGAAAATGTTAAAGAAATGGACATTTTTTTAGATAAGTACCATATACCAAAGTTGAACCAAGACCAGGTGAACAATCTAAACAGACCTCTCAGACGTGAAGAATTAGAAGCTGTTATCAAAAATCTCCCTACCAAAAAAAGCCCAGGACCAGATGGTTTCAATGCAGAATTCTGCCAGAACTTCCAGGAAGAGCTAATACCTATACTCCTTAACATATTTCACAATATATAAACAGAAGAATCATTGCCAAACTCTTTTTATGAAGCTACAGTTACCCTGATACCAAAACCACACAAAGACACAACCAAGAAAGAGTATTACAGACCAATCTCACTCATGAACATTGACCCAAAAAATACTCAATAAAATACTGGCAAACCAAATACAAGAATACATTAGAAAAATTATCCATTATGATCAAGTGGGCTTCATCCCAGAGATGCAGGGCTGGTTCAACATACGCAAATCCATCAATGTAATCCATCATATAAATAAACTGAAAGAAAAAAACCATATGATCATTTCATTGGATGCTGAAAAAGCATTTGACAAAATTCAACACGCCTTTATGATAAAGGTATTGGAGAGATGGGGTATACGAGGATCATACCTAAATATAATAAAAGCAATATGTATCAAGCCGACAGCCAACATCAAATTGAACAGAGAGAAACTCAAAGCCATTCCACTAAAATCAGGAACACAACAAGGCTGTCCACTCTCTCCATACCTCCTCAATATATTGCTTGAAGTTCTAGGAATAACATTAAGAGAACATAAGGGGATCAAGGGGACTCGAATTGGAAAGGATATCGTTTTTTGCAGACGATAAGATAGTGTACATAAGCGACCCCAAAAACTCTACCAAAGAACTCCTACAGTTGATAAACACCTTTAGTAATGTGGCAGGATACAAGATCAACTCCAAAAAATCGGTTGCCCTCCTATACACAAAGAATAAAGAAGCAGAGTGGGAAATCAGAGAAACATCACCTTTCATGATAGCCACAAATAGCATAAAATATCTTCGGGTAACTCTAACCAAGGAAGTGAAAGACCTATTTGATAAGAACTTTAAGTCCTTGAAGAAAGAAATTGAGGAGGATACCAGAAAATGGAAAGACCTCCCCTGCTCTTGGATTGGGAGAATCAACATAGTAAAAATGGCAATTCTACCAAAAGCAATCTATAGATTCAATGCAATTCCCATCAAAATCCCATCAAACTTCTTCACAGACCTTGAGAGAACAATAATCAAGTTTATATGGAAAAACAAAAAACCCAGGATAGCCAAAACAATCTTATACAATAAAGGAACTTCTGGAGGCATTACCATCCCTGACTTCAAACTCTAGTACAGAGCAACAGTATTGAAAACAGCTTGGTATTGGCATAACAACAGAGAAGTCGACCTATGGAATCGAATAGAAGACCCGGGAATTAACCCACAAACTTATTAACACCTGATTTTGACAAGGGAGATAAAGGTATACAATGAAGAAGGAAAGCATCTTTAACAAATGGTGCTGGCATAACTGGATGCCAACCTGTAGAAGAATGAAAATAGAACTATATCTATCACCATGCACAAAACTCAGGTACAAATGAATTAAAGACATCAATATTAATCCGACCACTTTGAACCTGATAGAAGAGAAAGTGGGAAGTAGTCTACAAGATATAGGCACAGGAGACCACTTCTTATACAGAACCCCAGGAGCTCAGACAAAAAGAGATACAGTGAATAAATGGGACCTACTGAAACTGAGAAGCTTCTGTAAAGCAAAGGACACTGTCAGTAAGACAAAAAGGCTACCTTCGGACTGGGAGAAGATCTTCACCAACCCCTCATCAGACAAAGGTCTTATCTCCAAAATATACATAGAACTCAAGAAACTAGAAACTAAAACTCTAATTAACCCAATTAAAAAATGGGGTACTAAACTGAACAGAGAATTCATAACAGATGAACTTCGAATGGCCAAAAGGCACTTAAGGTCATGTTCAACCTCCTTGGTGATCAGGGAAATGCAAATCAAAACAACTTTGAGATATCCCCTTACACCTGTCAGAATAGTCAAACTCAAAAACACCAATGATAACCTATGCTGGAGAGAATGTGGAGAGATGGGAACACTCATCCATTGTTGGTGGGAATGCAAGCTTGTGCAGTCACTGTGGAAATCAGTGTGGCGGTTTCTCAGGAAACTGGGAGTCAAACTCCCTCAGCACCCAGCAATTCCACTCTTGGGAATATACCCAAGAGATGCCCTAACATACTACAAAAGCATTTGTTCAACTATGTTCATAGCAGCACTATTTTTAATAGCCAGAACCTGGAAACAACCTAGGTGCCCCTCAGTAGAAGAATGGTTAAAAAAGTTGTGGAACATATACACATTATAGTTCTACTCAGCGGTAAAAAACAATGACATCTTAAATTTTGCATGCAAATGGATGGAAATAGAAAACGCTTTACTGAGTGAGGTAAGCCAGACCCAAAAAGAGGAATATGGTATGTATTCACTCATAAGTGGATTCTAATCATAATTAAAGGTCTTTGAGCCTATTATTCGTGATCCTAGAGAAGCTAAATAAGAAGGTGAACCTGATGAAAATCATGTAGCTATTCTCCTGGAGATTGGAAATAGACAAGAGTCCCAGGTAACCTCGGGTGCATGGGGGGTGTGTGAGGGTTGTTGGAAGGGTAGAGTGTTAGAGAGAAGGGAGTAGGGGAGGAATGGGGAAAGATCGGGGGACTGGGATGGGGGGGAGGGAGGAAGGATGGATATGGGATCAGGGAAGAATATATTTCAACTAAGAGAGTCATTTTAGGTTTTACAGGAGACTTGATTATAAATGGGATCCCAGGTCCAAGGAGAGATCCTCAGATTGTTCTCTGGGCAGAGGAGAGGGTACCTGAAACTGCCTTGGCCCATAACCATACTGATGAATATTTTGCTGATCACCATAGAACCTTCATCTGGCGATGGATGGAGTAAGAGACAGAGACCCTCATTGGAACACTGGACTTAACTCCCTAGGTCCAAACAAGAGGCAGAAGGAAAGAGAACTTGAGCAAAGAAGGCAAGACCAGAGGGAACCTTCATCTGAAGATGGATGGCGATACAGACGGAGACCCACATTGAATCACCGGACTGTGCCCCCCAAGGTCCAAATGAGGAGCAGAAGGAGGAAGAAAATAAAAAGAAAATCAGAACTGCGAGGGATGCGATCACCCACTGATACAAGGGGATGGATCTAATGAGAGTTTACCAAGGCCAGTTGGACTGGGACTGAACGAGGATGCGATCCAACCAGATTCTCTGAATGTGGCCGGCCTGGAGTCTATCTGAAAAGCCATTGACAATGACACTGGGACTTGTTTCCTCTACATATACTGGATTTTGGGGCTCCAGTCTGTCTGAACACTTACCTTCCTGGACCTGGAGGGAAGGGGGAGGAACTTGAACTTCTCACAGGGCAGGACAGCTCTTAGGGATGGCGAGGGAGGAAGAGAGGGAGTGGGAGGGTGTTGGGAGGAGGGGCGGAAATGGAGACTTTTATAATTTAATAAAATTACTTTCTAAAAAAAAAAGCAAAAAAAAGAAATCCAAAGAATCATTAGGTCATATTTTGAAAACCTGTACTCTACAAAGTTGTAAAACTAAAAGAAATGGATACCTCTCTGGAATAATATCACTTACCAAAATTAAATCAAGACCAGATAAGCAAATTAAAGAGACCTATAATGGCGAAAGAAATAGAAACAGTCGCCAAAATTCTCCAAACCAAAAAAGCTCAGGACCAGATTGTTTCAGCTCAGAATTCTGCAAAATTTTCAACGTAGAAATAATACCAATACTTTTCAAGTTGTTCAATACCATAGAAACAGAAAGAACATTGTCAAACTCCTTTTATGCGGCTATAATTAATTACCCTGATACCCAAACCAAATAAAGATATTACTAAGAAAGAGAATTACAGACCGATCTCATTCATGAACACTGATGCAAAAATACTCAATTAAATACTGGCAAATCGTATCCAAGAACACATCATTTGCAAGAAAATGGAGGGAACTAGAAAAAGTCATCCTGAGTGAGGTAACCCAGACTAGAAAAGATGAACAAGGTATGGACCCACTCACAGGTGAAAACTAGCTGTAAAGCCATGGATAAGGCTTTGCTCCACAACCGCAGAGAAGCTAACCAATAGTAAAGATGGTGCCTGAACTGGCCTTGCCCTGCAGTCAGATTGATGAATATCTTAAATGTCTTCCAAGAATTTACATCCAACAACTGATGGAGGCAGATGCAGAGAACCACAGCGGAGCACAGGGCTGAACAAAAAAAGTCCAGTTGAAAATAAGGAGGAGTGAGAATATGAGCAAAGACGTCAAGACCATGATGGGGTTACCCACTGCAGCAGCTTACCTGAGCTAGTAGAAGTCTTTCAATAGCGGCCTGACAGCAAGGGAGCCTACATAGGAACAAACTAGGCCTTCTGAATGTGGATAACAGTTGTATGGCTGGGCAGACTGTGGGGCCACTGACAGTGAGACCAGGATTTATCCCTACTACTTGTTCTGGCTTTTTGGAACCTATTCTTTCTGGAGGAATATCTTGTTCAGTCTAGATACAGTGTGAAGGGCCTTGGTCCTACCTCAATGTGTTAGACTTTGTTGACTCTCCATGGAGAGCCTTATCGCCTCTGAGGACTGGATGGAGGGCGGGATAAGAGTGGGCAGGGGGGAAAGTGGAGGGACCATGAAGATTAGAGGGAGTGGAAAATGTATTTGGCATGTAAAATGAGAAAAGATAGATTTATAAAATAAATTAAAGTAAAAATTGATTTGTTTTATGCTGGATTATAATTAGCAGTAGTGTATAATGAAATGATGAAATTATTCCTAGAACAAAAGAATTTCTGTCATATTGATGTCAGGGTAATTTCAGTCTCATAAAAAAGAGTTTATCAATGTTCCTGTCTATTATGTGGAACACTTTGAGGAGTATAGGTATTAGCTCTTCTTTGCAGTTCTGGTAGAATTCTGCACTAAAACCATCTGACTCTGCAGTTTTTTTGGAACCCATTCTCTTTGGAATGGATACCTTGCTCGGCCTACATATAGTAGGGAGGGCTTTGGACCTTCCACAAAGCAATATGCCTTATTCTCTCTGAGGAGTGGATGGAGTGTAGTATGGGGGAAAGGTGGAAGGAATGGGAGGAGTAGAGGAAGTGGGAAATGGGATTGGTATGTAAAATTGAAAAGACAGTTTGCTTTATTTTTATTAAATAAATAAATAAAAGACTATTTCTGATAAGTGGTATTACAGGAAAGAAGAATTATAGATATGAAGAATTATTCTATTTAATGATTTTTTTACAAGTGTACTTGGGAGGAGCTGTACCAGTGTGCACTTAATAGCAGAACACAGATTACTGCTTGGGAACCTTAATACTGTGAAACGATGAAGTGAGAAATTATCTTCTGTACTTGTCTGGAATGTAATTACTCATTTCTACATCTTTACAATCATTGCTACAAGGAGGAGAGAACAGATCAGAGAGTCGGGATAGATATGAGGTCAGTGTGCCTGTGAATAGCAGACATTTAAACATAATGTCACCACTTCACCTTCATGTGAAAGCATTGTATGAAATATTGCAAGTGTTTGCAATGTGGAGTTCAGCTATTGCTTTGTCTCTTATCTGTTCACACTTCCAAGTGTCTTCCAAAACAGCAATTCAAATCAAACAAGCTTGACCTATAATCCTGCCTATTGCTATGGTGCTCTCCAAAGTCACTGTGAATAATTATGAAATCATAGAGATAGGGAAATAAGGAAAGAACCAAACATGTTTTTCTCCAGCATAGAGAATGCAGGTGCAAAATCCCAGGGCAATGTGATCCCCAGAGCACATGTATGAGAGTGAAAAGCAAGAAATGCCAGTGCATTCTTGTTCACTCTGATTTATTTAGAGGAGAATGTCAACACTCTCACCTCGATTTTCTGGACTTTCTTCTATCTGTGTCCTTGTCTTGCATGAGAACCATAAACTATGCAACATCAGGAACCACCTGTATCCAACAGAGTCTTCTCTGATACTGTCAAGGTCTGAACCTGTTCATGAACTAAGCCAATAGCCTTCTTGGCTCATCCTAGTTGCAGGGCATTTTCTCTGTGTAGTGCAGACCCTGGCATGTCTCTTTCTTTGCTTTGCCTCTTTCTAATCTTGCAAGCTATGTGTGCTTTAATGAAAATAACTATTCAGAAGTGTTTTGAGTATGGGAAGCCCACCACGTACATGAAGGCTGACTTAATTCTAGGTGCATTTATCCCCATTTACTTCACACTAGAAGGACCCAAGCAAATCCAGATATTTCTTGAGGAAAAAAAGAATCCACTATCTGAAAGCTTAATGTAAGTACTTGTACCACTGTGCTAAGGATTATTCTCAAACTTAATGTAAGTACTTGTGTCACTGTGATAAGGATGTTCTAGCTCCATGACAGTGCATGCTCATCTGTGCACATCTAATTCCTTTAAAAATAATGAACTGTATGCACAGAAATGTGAAAATCAGTTGCAAACTTTTCTCGTTCATTTTGCTTCTACAGACCTTTACTCCCCTCTTCTTTATTTCTCTAGTCAAGTAGAGATCAAAGAGGAAAATGACCAACTTTTGTGTCTGTCCAGGCTGTGAGTTCATAGTAAGACTTATATTATTTTCACAGATTGAGAGAGGTTGCACCCTGCTCACATATCTTTGGGAATCTGAATGTGTAGTGTTTGAATGTTTCTTTCTATAGACTAGGATGGTTTCTGCTAAATCCCCATGTCTTTAGTGCAAACCTTAGCATCTCCTATCCCACATGTCCTTGCATTAGTTTTTTAAGTATCTCAAGATTTTGGCATTGTGATCATGTTTCTGACTTTTTTTATTTCTCATTGATATTTTAATGCAGTGTCTGTAAATCGCATCCTTCATTCCTGATGCTCTGTCTTCTGCTTAGTCAGTGCTTTTGGAGTCACTTCCGACTTTGTTTTTATTGACAGTTTCTTGATTGTATTTCCAACATGTCTATCTCTTCCTTCCTTACCCAAGAATCTCAATTTTCTTTCAGGATTTGACTTTTTTGGTACTGAGCCTTTGATATATATTGTTTTTTTTTCACCTCTCAGCCATGTTCTCCTGTACAGTATTGTATTTGTCTCAATGCCCAGTTGAATTCAATTACTTGTTTCTATTTTTTTTGTCATCCATCTTTTTACTTTTTAACTACTAATCTCACATTCGATCTTTCTGAATTTTTTTAGTTTATTTGTTGGTTAGTTAACATATTTTTCAGTAATAATTTGGCCTTTCTGTTTAGTATTTCTTTTTGCTTGATTTTATAATTTTAACAGTACCTTTTAAGCATCAATCATAGGTTTGTATGATCCTATACTAAGAAGTTTCTTCTTAAATGTTCAATCTATTCATTGCTCTGTAAGAAGGAAACAGGCTTCCAGGCCTATACTCCTGGTACTTGTGGTGTTATGGAGTATGTGAATGAAAAAATTCCTAGATGTTAGATTTATTTGGAACACACAGTACTCTTAGGAATGCTCTCACAGGATGGAAGGACTACAGTTCAGTAGCCCACTACAGCAGGAGAAGAAAGGAATTCCAAGACCAGGAGGAGAGAAAGCCAATCCTCAGGGAGAAGCAGTGGGCAGGAAAGTTTTAAATGTTAGCTGACAGCAGTACTTATCTGTCTGATGTGTCATAGGTGAATTCAAGTCACAACTCAGTGAATCTTACATTAATTTGTCTTAGTTTACAGATAAAGATGAAAGACTAAGATATACTAATATTTCCATTCTTTGTAATCTATACTAAAACCTTATTGTAGAAGAAGCAGTTAGCCAGTGTCTATTTATAGCTATTATAGACTCATGATTTAGTGTCATATCAAAAGCTTGGTGATTCAAAGGGGGATACAAATATGAACACTCTTTCCCTGTTTCCTCTGTCCAGATTTTATCTATGTATATCAGATAAGTATTCAGCACAATGAGAGGCAATTTTAAGTCTTATTTAGAAAACAATGAAAGAAAATTAAAAATTTTGCTCATTGCCTATGAAAATAGTAGATAGTACTTTACCGAGGCTAGATTAATAGCTAATCAGAACTCCACTGATTAATATGATAAACTATATATGTTTGAATCTTTAAGTCACATTTTCATATACCTTAGATAAGTTAAACACACCTTTGCAATTTTCATTTACCTTCTTTAAATCACTTCCCTAGAACCTCAAAACTATCAACAACATCAAACTTTTTTCCATCCAATCTTTTACCAGAAGACTAATATGGTTGACTTATGGAAGCAATAATTCAAAAGGAGGTTCTTTACACTAAAAAATAGTAAAATGATAGGGCTTAGTATCTACTTCATTAACAGATTTCAAATAGCCAATACATTATTGTGAACTATAGGTACAACACTATTAGCTAGGCTCTCTGTAACTCATTCATATTAGAACTAAAAGTTTCTGTGACCTTCATTGACATTTCTTATTTCCCCAAACCTCAGCCATGCCTTCCTGCCACATCTCTGCATCTCTGATGACCACCGTTCTATACTCCAAAGTTGTATTTTCTAAATTCTACAATTTTTCTTTGTCAGTTATATCTTAATGAAACTAAAAAATCATTATTTAAAAAAATAGTAAAATGTATGTTTGTTTCTAGTAATAGCCTGATAGTTTCAGTTTGGTTTTCTTTTTTTATTAATATTTATTGAGATCTACATTTTTCTCTGTTTTCCTCCCTGCCTCTCCCCTCACTTTCAATCCTCTCCCAAGGTCCCCATGCTCCAAATTTACTCAGGAGATTTTGTCTTTTTCTACTACCCATGTAGATTAGATCCGTGTATGTCTCTCTTAGTGTCCTCACTGTTGTCTAGGTTCTCTGGAATTGTGATTTGTGGACTGGTTTTCTTTGTTTTATGTTTAACCTGTTTGTGAGATTATCTTTTTCAGTGTTAGCCCTGTCAGAAAGGTAACCCTGTCTGTGAGTCTGCCTTTTTCAGCAGATGACCTGATCGCCGTAGAATATAACAAGACCTGACTTTTGCATATGATATGGACTGACCATGCAACTGCATCCTTGTTGGGAGGAGCTGAGTAGGATTGCTTGCTGCTGCTAAACATATAAAGCTGAAACTTGCTATCACCACCGTCAGATATCTGGGAAGGATAAATGTGAGCAGAAAATATAATCTAAATTGCCTCTGTATCAGTGAAAATGATAGAGACTTAGCTGATACTGGGGCAACCAGTTGGGATCCTTCTTATGATTTCAATGTCTTTATTAAGAGCAGAGATTGTTATGTTTAGATGTCACATGAGACACCATTGGACTTTGGTTGCCACACAGGACAGCATCTCAGCCTTCAACCACCAGACTCATGAGATTTGAGAAATGTTTTTGTGGAGGAACTTGAGGAAACTGACCTACTTGCCAAGGCAGAGTGGGGCATTCAACATGACAGTGTTCACAGTTTCTGCAGGGACCAGGTGGTAGGTGATACATGTGCCAGCTTTTGGCCCAGTGGTCAGCATTTGCACAGCTGAGGTAATATTCAAGTGGAGTCTGTTTTTTCCGTGGTATTTGTGGCGACTGATTACGGAAGCTGGTATTTTTGTTTATAAGGTGAAGTCTTTTTATTAAGTACCTTAAATGCCATGTTCAGCAGATCTCTCTGAGGGGTTTGAGGGATATCATCTAATTTATTAACTATATCTGATTTTAAACAAACTTTACTTCTTTTTAGCTACTTGTTCCAGACTTGTCATTGATAGCATAAGCAGAAGGCTAAAGCTTGTCCCTCTGTAAATGAAATACATTTGTACTCATCATGACCAAAACAAGGTTCTGAGCATGGTAAAGAAGTCGATCATTTATAAAGTGACTGACCATTAGCTTGCATGTTTTAATTATCTTCTATAGTTTGCAACAAGTTGGTAGCTTTTATAAGAATAGAATTTACAGTTTCATCCTTGTTAAGTGAGCCTTATAATTATGAATTGAACATTTAATTGAAGTCCCTTGCTGGGCAGTGGTGGTACATGACTTTAATCCCAGCACTAGGGAGACAGAGGCAGTTGGAACTCTGTGAGTTCAAGGTCAGCATGGTCTACAAGAGCTCGTTTCAGAAAAGGTACCAAAGCTACACAGAAAAACACTCCTTCGAAAAACCAAAAGAAAAAAAAAAGGATCCTTTGGCAACAAAATAAAATCTTAAACAAAAAATATAGTCCATAGCAAGTCTGGGAACACAACTTCATGATCATTCATAGTGTAACTTTACAGAATATCAGTTTCTTATGTGACATATTTTATTCAAATCGCCAAAGATATCAAATTCAAAAAGGGTACATCTTTAAAGCAGTTTCTATTATGGTAAATAGGCTCTTAAACCTTAGGAATCATAAGTCGTCTTCAAACTTTTGCTGCTAGCAAGTTCCTTTCTCAACAAACAAGAATTAAATCAAATGACATGTGAAGTTTGCTGTGTCGTATCCATTTTTCTAAACAAGAGTTGAATTCAAGTGACAAATAAGCATATTCTATATTTTTTAACTCTAAAGTTTTTCTGTTACAAATTTTAACCTGACTTTTTGTTTCAGATTTTACAGATTTTTAAACTACACTCAATGAATTCACAAATTCATAGCTATATAAGCATTAGAAAATAGTCTTACAAATCTTAAGACCAATACTTTATCAAAAGTTTTATTGATATAAGAGAGGGAATAAGATTAGCAGCCATAATAACTATTGCAAACATTTTGGTTTTTAGTTATTTTTAAGCATATGGTATATTTTACTTTTTGTTCTCCTTCTCCTTATTATAGATTCTGGTATATCTGACACAGAACAGATTTGAATGAAACTTGTAAGCATCATGCTCAGGTCTGGAGGGAGTGGGCTAAAACACATAGCCAACTTCTTTATCAAATACATCAAAATAAAACAGTATTTATTATTATCCATAGTGCAAAGATATTCGAATCTCTGTAAAATTATTTCAGTGGTCAGAAAAAGGCACAAGAACAAGCAGAGAGTAAAATATAATCTATGAGAAGACAAGAGTGGGGTACAAAGAAAACACAGATATAAGAGACTTTGAGAAAAAATAGCAGAAAGAGTTTGAAAATAAGGGACTTTGGGATTATACGCATCTGACGTGAAGAAAATTCTTACAATTTTGGGGCATTTGGAATTCCAGAGTGCCGTCTTTGGCCATTGAGCTATCCTGATGACAGTCCATTTGCAAGAAGACAACTAGTATTAAGGAAAACTCTAAATCTGAGAAGGAAAAAAAGATCATAGAAGGCACATGAAAGTATGTAGAGCAATCCCAAGGAGTAAGCAAAGAACATGTTTGGAGGAAGAGCAAGGGTAAGTTTCCTGGAATTGTCAAGAAGTCTGAGAGATTTGTCAGAGCGAAATGTCTGAAATCACAAAGGAGCAGCATCCCTTTCCATGAGATGGGTGTCCAATAGGGCAAGAGAAACTGCCTCGTGCACAAGCTAAAACTCTAGATAACCCATTCATTCACATATCAATACTGAGTGGTTTCAAGACTGCATCTCAAAAATTCTCACTTGATCCAATTCCAAAGAAGTTACGATAACAGAAACTAGAGGTTCCAATGTCTTATCAACAAAATCGACTTATCTATTGATAAAACAAACAATCAAATTTAAAACACATGGACCGAAACTGAGAATTCAGTATAGTAACTGAGAAAGAAAATAAATATGCTCAAGTTCCTTAGTAATTAGTGAAATACAAATCAAAACTTCTTTAATATTTTATATTTCCCAAGAATATAAATTACAAGAAATGCTGGAATATATACGCGTTAAGGGGATTGCAAACTGGTAAGCCCTGTGAAAATTAGAGTAGAAGATTTCTAAAAGTGTGGAAAGATATCTACACTGTTCTCTATGTCTATCAGTCCTGGGCACATGTGTAAAAGACTGCGTATCCTACTGTAGAAATTTTTGAACATCTATGTTCATTGTTCATAAGGCTAATCACAATAGCCTTAAAATGGAAGCAGCCTCAATGTCAATCAATTGATGAATGGATATTGTAACTGTGGTACATGTAAACAACTAAATTTTATTTGGCAGCAAATACAAATAGAATTATGTAATCTGCATGTAATGGATGGAGCTGGAATTACCACTCTATGAGGTAACCCAGACACAATAGGACAAAGTCAAATGCTTTCTCTCATATGCAGATGCTAGTTTTGAATCTTCAGGTGTCTCTACTTAACTTGAGTATGCATATTAGCCAGGAAACTACTAAGGTGAAAAGGGGAGGGGATTTCACTATCAGGCAAATAGAACACATGTGGTATGAAGAGGGGAGCAGAAATACTGGAGCAGAAAGGGTTAAGTAGCAAGTGATGTGAGAGCAGACCAGAAGGAGCGTGTGAAGGAACGACTAACTCTAAGACCTTGGAGAAAGTTTATGGAAATGTACTACTATAGAAGCTTCCTAAATACATACACTTATAAAGCACTATTGCTGAAACAGAATGCCTCTCCCAAAGATCATGAACCATTAAGACAAAGACAAATGCTAGGTATGAGTTAACTGTCTTAAGTTGTTTGCAAATGTTTTTCCCTATACTCACAAACATTACCAGCTTTTCCTTTGCTCTTGGTTACCCTACAGAATTTGATGACAGGACCTGTTTAATGAGAACATCACATAGATGAGTCACAGTACATGGAGTAATTAAGCTGTGACTGAAATGGAAATTTCATTTGTACCTGCTAGCATCCACAGTAAGGAAAAGTTTTATACACATTAATAAAAATGTAATAAATGTCTAACATACCAGCAATCTCTGAAACCAACAATTATGACTGGTAGGAAAACATATGCCCACTGATGACATTTCTTTATACTGGCTTGAATATTATAGGAATAACCCACAACATTCTTTTTAGATTAAAGTCCAGCTCCAGTAGTCAGATATCAGGCCCCATTGACCTAAAAAACTGTGGTTAGTTGTGTCATTTTTCCTAAATGAGGGCGTAATAATATTATTATGCTAAATAGACAAATATTTTACCTACCTGCTTAGTTCTTACCTTAAAATGGGAATTTCACTGCATACTTCCCTCATACCTTCTCAGGGAGGCTTCATTTTCCAACAGATGATGATTAATACTTAAACCTATAAGTAGTCACCAACCAGATAATGAGAGATTGTGGAGTACCCAGCTCTACATGGGACTCGTTTATCATTTATTCTTTCCCCTCAAAACTCAGAAGAGAGGGTAAAACTTTCTAAGAGTCAGAGATAGTGCATGATTGGGTTGAAAATGTTTGTTCCTTAAATGGCATGGCCATGACACACATGAACTGACTGCACAGAACCATCAGGAAATGAATTTAAAATCCCCACATTAATGGGAGAGAGGATCATGAATACTGCTCCTGCCTAAGGAGTCATTGACAGTTTGTAGCTACTCGGGGTAGGAAAATCGGTTTTCTTCAGGATGTGAGCACTGAGAGGATTCCCATTCTTCAGTAGAAGGCCTCACTCCCATGTGTGTGCTGGTAATCCAATCTGCCCTCTATGGGGATTTACAGAGAATGCACTTGAATTTAGGTGGAGAAAGTGTAAGGAAGGATAAGGGAACAAGAAGTGGTTAGGGTGTGGTGTGGATTTGATGAAAAACATTCTATGCATGTAAGATATTCTCAAATAATAAAGACATACATACTATTTTTATTATTTTATAAATAATACCCATGAAAATTTCCACTTCCTCCCCTCCTCCCACTTTCCTCAAGCTCCCCCACACACCCTCTCTCTCACTCCCTCCAGTCTTAAGAGAGGGCAAGGCACCTTGCACTGAGAAGTCCAAGGCCCTCCCCCCATTATACAGGCTTAGGAAGGTATGCATCCAAAAAGAATAGGATTCCAAAAAGCCAGTACATGCAGTAGAGACAAATCCCAGTGCCATTATCATTGGCCCCTTTGTCTTCCCCCACTGTTAACCACATTCAGAGGGTCCGATTTGATCCCATGTTCATTCATTCCCAGTCCAGCTGGAGTTGGTCAGCTCCCATTAGCTCAGGCACACTGTCTCAGTGGGTGAACCAACCCCTCGGGTCCTGATTTCCTTGCTCATAATCTTTCCCCTTCCATTCTTTTTTTTCCTTTATTTATTTAAAGAATTTCCACTTCCTCCCCTCCTCCCAATACCCTCCTGCTCCCCCCACTCCCTCTCCTCCTCCCTCCCCATTCCCAAGAGCAGTCAGGGTTTCCTGCCCTGTAGGAAATCCAAGTTCCTCCCCCGTCCCTCCAGGTCCAGGAAGGTGAGCATTCAAACAGACCAGGATCCCAAAAAACCAGTCCATGGAGACGAAACAAGACCCATGGCTGACTGAGAAGCCTCCTTCCATTCTTCAACAGGACATTGGGAGCTTAGTCCAGTGTTCCTATGTGGGTCCTTGTCATTGTCTGCATCCTTCACAGCACGTAGACCTATGGGACAAGGTACCATCTCCACGGCCCAGTGTCCTAGCTAAGGTCATCCCCATGGCCTCCTGGGAACTCCTTCAGAGCCAAGACTCTTGCAAACTCCAAAATAGCTTCCTCAATTAAGATATCTCTTTCCCTGATTAAATATCTGTCCTTCCTCCATCTCAGCCATCCCACTCACCCAAGCTCGCACCAACCCTCCTCTTATCTCCTCTCCCCCTATTCCCTTCGAATGAGCTCCCCCCACCCCATATCTTATGTACTATTTTTTTGTCTGACAATCTTGTTTGCTTCCAATTTCCGGGAGGTTCTATATGTGTTTTTCTTTGGATACAACTTATTACTTAGCTTCTCTGAGATCTTGAAGTATAGGCTCAATGTCCTTTGTTTATGGCTAAGATCCACTAATGATTGAGTATATACCATACTCATATTTTTGGGTCTGGGTTATCTCACTCAGGATAGTGTTTTCTATTTCCATCTATTTGCATACAAAATTCAAGATGTCATTGCTTTTTACTCTAATGTGTAGATGTGCCGTACTTTCTTTATCCATTCTTCTGTTGAGGGACATCTAGGATGTTTCCAGGTCCCAGATATTACAAATAATGCTGCTATAAACATAGTTGAACAAATGCTTTGTAGGATGATTGGGAATCTTATAGGTATATTCCCAAGAGTGATAATGCTGGATCCTGAGGTATGTTGACTCCCAATTTGATGAGAAACCACCACATTGATTTTCAAACTGGTTGTACAAGTTTGCATTACCACCAGCAATAGATTAATGTTACCTTTACTCCACATCTTCTCCAGCACAAGCAATAACTTGTGTTTTTGATTTTAGCCATTCTGACATGGATAAGATGGTATCTCAGAGTTGTTTTGATTTGCATTTCCCTGATAGCTAAAGATGTTGAACAAGTCCTTAAGTATCTTTTGACCATTTGAAATTCTTTTGTTGAGAATTCTCTGTTTAGTTCAGTATACAATTTTTAATTGGGTTATTTAGAATTTTAATGTTAAGTTTCTTGACTTATTTAAATATTTTACAGATTAATCCTTTGTTTGAAGTGACATTGGTGAAGATCTTCTCCCATTCAGTAGGATGCCATTTCTCTTAATTAATGTGTCCTTTGATTTACAGAAGCTTCTCAGTTTCAGGAGGACCCACTTATTCATTGTTTCTCTTATTGTCTGTGCTACTAGGGTTATACATAGGAAGTGGTCTCCTATGCCCAAGCATTGCAAGCTACTTCCCATTTTCTCTTCTATCAGGTTCAGTGTGGTCAGATTTATATTGAGGTCTTTAATCCATTTGGACTTGAGTTTTGTGCATGGTGATATATGGAGCTATTTTCATTTTCCTACAGGTTGACATCCAGTTATGCCTGCACCATTTGATAAAGATGCTTTCTTTTTATCATTGTTTAATTTTAGAATAGTTTCTTTGTCAAAAATCAGGTGTTCATAAGTCTGTGGATTAATATCTGGATCTTCAGTTCAATTTCATTGGTCAACATGTCCATTTTTATGCCAATACCAAGCTATTTTCAATACTGTAGCTCAGTAAGAGAATTTGATGTCAAGGATAGCAATGCCTCCTGAAGTTCCTTTATTGTATTTGATTGTGTTTGCTATCCTGAATTTTTTTGTTTTTCCATATAGAATCAATTATTGTTCTCTCAAGGTATTTGAAAAATATAAAGTTGATTATTGTTCTCTCAAAGTATGGGATTTTGATGGGGATTGCATTTAATTTATAGACTGCCTTTTGTAGGATTTCCATTTTTACTATGTTGATTCTACAAATCAAAGACCATGGGAGACCTTTCCATTTCTGGTCTCCTCTTCAATTTCCTTCTTCAAAGACTTAAAGTTCTTGTCAAATGGGTCTTTCACTTATTTGGTAAGTGTAAACATAAGATACTTTATGCTATTTGTGGTTATCGTGAAAGGTGAGGTTTCTCCGATTTTACTCTCAGCATCTTTATCCTTTGTGTACAGCAGGGCTACTGATTTTTTTCAAAGTTTATTAAATTATAAAAGTTTCCATTTCTGCCCCTCCTCCCAACACCCTCCCACTTCCCCCACTCCCTCTCCTCCTCCCTCTCCATCCCTAAGAGTAGTCAGGGTTTCCTGCCCTGTGGGAAGTTCAAGTTCCTCCCCCCTCCCTCCAAGTCCAGGAAGGTGAGTATCCAAACAGACTGGATCCCAAAAATCCAGTATATGCAGAGGAAACAAGTCCCAGTGTCAATGTCAATGGCTTTTCAGAAAGACTCCTGGCCAGCCACATCCAGAGAATCTGTCCACATTCAGAGAATCTGGTTAGATCACCTGTTCATTCAGTTCCAGTCCAGCTGGCCTTGGTGAACTCTCATTAGATCAGTCCCCTTGTATCAGTGGGTGATGGCACCCATCACAGTCATGATTTCTTTTTTCATTTTCTTCATCCTTCTGCTCCTCATTTGGACCGTGGGGGGACTCAATCCGGTGCTCCAATATGGGTCTCTGTCTGTATCGCCATCCAACGTCGGATGAAGGTTTCCTCTGCTCTTGCCTTCTTTGTTCACGTTCTCCTTCCTTCTGCCTCTCCTTTGGACCTAGGGAGCTAGGTCCAGTGTTCCAATGGGGGTTTCCGCCTCCATCTCCCTCCATCGCCTGATGAGAGTTCTATGGTGATATGCAAAATGTTCATCAGTATGGTAGTGGGACAAGGCCGGTTCAGGCACCCTCTCCTCTGTCCAGAGAACAATCTGGGGATCTCTCCTTGGACCAGGGATCCCCTTTATACTCAAGTCTCTTGTAAACCCTAAAATGACTCCCTTAGCTGAGGTATATACTTCACTGATCCCATATCTATCCATTCTCCCTCCCCCCATCCCAGTCCCCCGATCTTTCCCCATTCCTCCCCTACTCCCTTCTCTCTAACCCTCTCCCCTTCCAACAGTCCCCCCACCCCCCCCATGCACCCGAGGTTACCTGGCACTCTTGTCTATTTCCAATCTCCAGGAGAATAGCTACATGATTTTCATCAGGTTCACCTTCTTATTTAGCTTCTCTAGGATCACGAATTATAGGCTCAAAGACCTTTAATTATGGTTAGAATCCACTTATGAGTGAATACATACCATATTCCTCTTTTTGGGTCTGGCTTACCTCACTCAGTAAAGCGTTTTCTATTTCCATCCATTTGCATGCAAAATTCAAGATGTCATTGTTTTTTACCACTGAGTAAAACTCTAATGTATATATGTCCCACACCTTTTTTAACCATTCTTCTATTGAGGGGCACCTAGGTTGTTTCCAGGTTCTGGCTATTACAAACAGTGCTGCTACGAACATAGTTGAACAAATGCTTTTGTAGTATGTTAGGGCATCTCTTGGGTATATTCCCAAGAGTGGAATTGCTGAGTCCTGAGGGAAGTTGACTCCCAGTTTCCTGAGAAACCGCCACACTGATTTCCACAGTGACTGCACAAGTTTGCATTCCCACCAACAATGGATGAGTGTTCCCCTCATTCCACATCCTCTCCAGCATAGGCTATCATTGGTGTTTTTGAGTTTGACTATTCTGACAGGTGTAAGATGGTATCTCAAAGTTGTTTTGATTTGCATTTCCCTGATCGCTAAGGAGGTTGAGCATGACCTTAAGTGCTTTTTAGCCATTCGAAGTTCATCTGTTGTGAATTCTCTGTTCAGATAAGTACCCCATTTTTTGATTGGGTTAATTAGAGTTTTAGTTTCTAGTTTCTTGAGTTCTTTGTATATTTTGGAGATCAGACCTTTGTCTGTTCAGGGGTTTCTGAAGATCTTCTCCCAGTCAGAAGGTAGCCTTTTTGTCTTACTGACAGTGCCCTTTGCTTTACAGAAGCTTCTCAGTTTCAGTAGGTCCCATTTATTTATTGTTTCTCTTTTTGTCTGAGCTCCTGGGGTTCTGCTTAGGAAGTGGTCTCCTGTGCCTATATCTTGTAGACTACTTCCCACTTTCTCTTATATCAGGTTCAAAGTGGTTGGATTAATGTTGATGTCTTTAATCCACTTGGACCTGAGTTTTGTGCATGGTGATAAATATGGATCTATTTTCATTCTTCTACAGGTTGACATCCAGTTATGCAAGAACCATTTGTTAAAGATGCTATCCTTCTTCCATTGTATAGCTTTAGCTCCCTTATCAAAAATCAGGTGTTCATACGTTTGTGGGTTAATACCTAGGTCTTCTATTCGATTCCATAGGGCAACTTCTCTGTTGTTATGCCAATACCAAGCTGTTTTCAATACTGTTGCTCTGTATTAGAGTTTGAAGTCAGGGATGGTAATGCCTCCAGAAGTTCCTTTATTGTATAAGATTGTTGTGGCTATCCTGGGTTTTTTGTTTTTCCATATAAACTTGATTATTGTTCTCTCCAGGTCTGTGAAGAAGTTTGATGGGATATTGATGGGAATTGCATTGAATCTATAGATTGCTTTTGGTAGAATTGCCATTTTTACTATGTTGATTCTCCCAATCCAAGAGCAGGGGAGGTCTTTCCATTTTCTGGTATCCTCCTCAATTTCTTTCTTCAAGGACTTAAAGTTCTTATCAAATAGGTCTTTCACTTCCGTGGTTAGAGTTACCCCAAGATACTTTATGCTATTTGTGGCTATCATGAAAGGTGATGTTTCTCTGATTTCCCTCTCTGCTTCTTTATCCTTTGTGTATAGGAGGGCTACCGATTTTTTGGAGTTGATCTTGTATCCTGCCACATTACTAAAGGTGTTTATCAGCTGTAGGAGTTCTTTGGTAGAGTTTTTGGGGTCTCTCATGTACACTATCATATCGTCTGCAAATAACGAAAGTTTAACTTCATCCTTTCCAATTTGTATCCCCTTGATCCCCTTATGTTGTCTTGTTGCTATTGCTAGAACTTCAAGCATTATATTGAAGAGGTATGGTGAGAGTGGACAGCCTTGTCGTGTTCCTGATTTTAGTGGAAAGGCTTTGAGATTCTCTCCATTCAATTTGATGTTAGCTGACGGCTTGCTGTATATTGCTTTTATTATATTTAGGTATGATCCTTGTATCCCCAGTCTCTCCAACACCTTTATCATAAATGGGTGTTGAATTTTGTCAAATGCTTTTTCAGCATCCAATGAAATGATCATATGGTTTTTTTTCTTTCAGTTTATTTATATGATGGATTACATTGAAAGATTTGCACATGTTGAACCAGCCCTGCATCTCTGGGATGAAGCCCACTTGATCATAATGGATAATTTTTCTAATGTATTCACCTGGTCTTGGTTCAACTTTGGTATCTGGTACTTATCTAAAAAAATGTCAATTTCTTGTACATTTTCCAACTTTGTGGCATATAAATTTTCTTAGTAAGATCTAATGATTCTCTGAATTTCCTCTGTGTCTGTGTTATGTCCCCCTTTTCATTTCTGATCTTATTAATTTGCATGTTCTCTCTCTGCCGTTTGATTAATTTGGATAGGGGCTTGTCGATCTTGTTGATTTTCTCCAAGAACCAGCTTTTGATTCAATGATTCTTTGGATTGCTTTCTGTGTTTATATTGTGTTGATTTCAGCCCTCAGTTTGATTATTTCCAGTCTTCTCCTCCTCCTGGGTGAATCAGCTTCTTTTTTTTCTAGAGCTTTCAAGTGTGCTGTTAAGTCTCCAATGTGTGCTTTCTCCGTTTTCTTTAATTGGGCACTTAGTGCTATGAACTTTCCTCTTAGCACTGCTTTCATAGTGTCCCATAGGTTTGAGTACATTGTGTCTTTATTTTCATTAAATTCAAGGAATACTTTAATTTCTTTCTTTATTTCTTCCTTGACCCAGGGGTGATTCAGTAGTTGACTGTTCAACTTCCATGAATTTGTTGACTTCCTGGGGGTAGCACTGTTGTTGAATTCTAACTTTAATCCATGGTGGTCTGACAAGACACAGGTGGTTACTAATATTTTTTTGTATCTGTGGAAGTTTGCTTTGTTACCCAGTATGTGGTCAATTTTCGAAAAGGTCCCATGAGCTGCAGAGAAGAAGGTATATTCTTTCCTATTTGGGTGGAACGTTCTATAGATGTCTGTTAAGTCCATTTGATTCAATACCTCCAATAATTCTCTAATTTCTCCATTAGGTTTCTGTCTGATTGACCTGTCCATTGGTGAGAGAGGAGTGTTGAAGTCTCCTACTAATAGTGTGTGTGGTTTGATGACTGCCTTGAGTTCTAGAAGTGATTCTTTTATATAAGTAGTAGACTTTATATTAGGGGTGTAGATATTCAGGATTGAGACTTCCTCCTGATGAATTGTTCCTGTTATGAGTATAAAATGTCTGTCTCCATCTCTTCTGATTGTTTTTCATTTGAAGTCGATTTTGTTGGAAATTAGAATGGCCACACCTGCTTGTTTCTTAAGTCCGTTTGCTTGAAAAACCTTTTCCAGCCCTTTACTCTGAGTAGATGTCTGTCTTTGTGGTTGAGGTGTGTTTCTTGTAAACAGCAGAATGTTGGATCCTGTTTTCGTATCCAATCTCTTAGTCTGTGCCTTTTTATAGGTGAGTTGAGTCCATTGATATTAAGTGATATTAATGACCAGTGGTTGTTGACTCCAGTTATTATTATTTTTTGTTTATTTGTTTAATCGAGTTTGTATGTGTCCCTTTTTTGAGTTAAGCTCGTGAAGGGTCGGTAGATGTCTGAGTTATTGTAGGCAGTGTTGGCAATGTTGGATTGCTTGGGTTGCGATTTTCCTTCTATTACTTTGAGTAAGGCTGGGTTTGTGGCTACGAATTGTTTAAATTTGTTCTTATCCTAGAATACTTTGTTTTCTCCATTGATAGTAAACGATACTATCATTTATTACATTTATTACGTTGATAGTAAACGTGGGTATAGTAGTCTGTGTTTGCATCCATGCTCTCTTAGTTTCTGCAGTACCTCTATCCAGGACCTTCTGGCTTTCATGGTTTCCATAAAGAAGTCCGGTGTAAGTCTGATAGGTTTACCTTTATAAGTTACTTGCCCTTTTTCCTTTGCAGCTCTTAATATTCTTTCTTTAATCTGTATGTTTTGTGTTTTGATTATTATATGGCGAGAGGATGTTTTTTTTTTTTGATCAAGTCTATTTGGTGTTCTGTATGCTTCTTGAACCTTCATCGGAATATCATTCTTTAGGTTGGGAAAGTTTTTTTCTATAATTTTTTGAATATATTTTCTGGTCCTTTGATATGCAGTTCTTCTCCTTCTTCAATCCCTATTATTCTTAGATTTGGTTTTTTTTATTGTGTCCCAGAGTTCTGGAATGTTTTGTGATGAGAATTTATTGGATTTGCTGTTTTCTTTGATCAGAGCATTTATTTTCTCTATGGTATCTTCAGACTCTGAGATTCGTTCTTCCATCTCTTGTAACCTATTGGTTATGCTTGATTCTGTAGTCTCTGTTCATTTACCTAGATTTTCCATATCCAGCTAGACCTTGTTTTGTGTTTTCTTCATTGACTCCATTTCAGTTTTCAATTCTTGAACTGTTTTCATTACCTGTTTGATTGTTTTTTTCTTGGTTTCCCAGTGTATCATTCATGGATTTACTCATTTCTTCATACTTTTTGTTATATTTCTCATCCATTTCTTTACTCATTTCTTCAATCTTTTTGTTGTATTTCTCATCCAGTTCTTTAAGGAAGTTAGTCATATCCTGTTTAAGGATCTCTATTGCTTTCATAATGGCATTTTTTCCGCTTCTTCTGAATTAAGAGCTTCAAGACCTTCTATTGTAGGTTCATTGGAATCTGGTGTATTCGTGTTGTTTTTTAGATTGTTGGAGGAGTTCTTGCCTTGGCGTCTGCCCATCTCTTCCTTCAAATGCTCTCTATTGGATCTTCTGTTACCAGGTCAGGTTCCCTTGTTGGGCAGGAACTTCACGGACAGAAGGTCTACCTTTCCTCAGGCAGTCTATTGAAACACAGGCACTCCCTCCTGCTGGGTTGTACTCACAGCCCAGGCCCAGTGTGCAAGGGAGTTGCTCTGGGGAGATCTTGTGGCCCCAGAGGGGAAGGGGGAAGAGAGGAAGGTGTGCCTGGATAAAGGCTGGGACGGGATTCGGGAGAGCTCTGCAGGGGGGACCTGCCTCTGCCTGGTGACCAGAAAGTTGAGGGGGGCGGGGAAAGTCTGAATTCCTCCTAGTCAAAGCCCTAGGGCCAGTAACAGACTCACCCCTCCTCCAATGGATGTCTGCTAGAAGATCACTCTCTCTTGCTGGCCAGGAGTGTGGCTGAGCTGAGACAGAGCTTGCCTGTCCTCAGGCAGGCTCTCAAAGCAAAGGAACTGCCCCTGCAGGCCTGAGCCCACAGCCCAGACCCTGCGTGCAAGGGAGCAGCTCTGGGGAGATCTTGTGGCCCCAGAGGGGAGGGGGGAAGAGAGGAAGGTGTACCTGGATAAAGGCTGGGACGGGTTCGGGAGAGCTCTGCAGGGGGGACCTGCCTCTGCCTGGTGACCAGAAAGTCGAGGGGGGCGGGGAAAGTCTGAATTCCTCCTAGCCAAAGCCCTCGGGCCAGTAGCAGCCTCACCCCTCCTCCAATGGATGTCTGCTAGAAGATCACTCTCTCTTGCTGACCAGGAGTGTGGCTGAGCTGAGACAGAGCTTGCCTGTCCTCAGGCAGGCTCTCAAAGCATAGGAACTGCCCCTGCAGGCCTGAGCCCACAGCCCAGGCCCAGCGTGCAAGGGAGCAGCTCTGGGGAGATCTTGTGGCCCCGGAGGGGAGGGCTGATTTTTTTGAGTTGACTTGTTACCTGCCACATCACTGAAGGTATTTATCAGCTATAGGAGTTCTCTGGTAGAGTTTTTGGGGTCACTTATATACACTATCACATCATCTGCAAATAACAAAAGTTTGACCTCTTCATTTCCAATTCTAATCCCCTTGATCTACTTATGTATTATTTATATTAATCTTTTTTAATTTTGTTATTATTTTTTATTTTTATTTTTCCTTTCAATTATTTACACTTCCTTCCCTCCTCCCAATTGCTTCCCACTCCTGCATACCCTGTCCTCCCTCTCCCACCCTACTTGAGAGAGGGCAGGGAACCCTGCCCTGTGGAAAGTCCAAGGCCCTTCCCCCAACATCCAGGCCTAGAGAACTGTGCATCCATATAGACTAGGGTCCCAAAAAGCCAGAACATGCTGTAAAAACAAGTTCCAGTGCCTTTATCAATGGCTTATCAGTTCAGTCCCCATTGTCAGCAACAATCAGAGAGTCCGGTTTGATCACATTCTCATTCAGTCCTGGTCCAACTGGATTTGGTGAGCTCCATTTGAACAGGCACACTGTCTCAGTGGGTGGACCAACCCCTCGCAGTCCAGACCTCCTTGCTCATCTTCTCTCTCCTTCTGCCTTTCAACTGGACCTTGGGAGCTCAGTCCAGTGCTCTGATGAGTGTCTCTGTCTCTATCTCCATCCCTCACTGGACAAAGATTCTATGGTGATATTCGAGATAATCATCAGCGTGATAGTGGGGCAAGGACAGTTCAGGCAACCTCTCCTCTGCTGTCCAAAGACCTAGCTGGGTCATCCCTGTGGACACCTGGAATCCCCTCTAGAGCCAAGTCTCTTGCCAACCCTAAACTGGATCCCTTAATGTAGGTATCTTCTTCCCTGCTTTGATATTCGCCTTTCCTCCTTCTCTAACCTCCCACTCCCCTAAGCTGTTGCCAGTCCTTCCCTTCTCACTTACCTCTCTCCCTCACCTCTTTCCACCAACCTTACCCCAACCCCTGTCCCCAGCCCCATGCTTACAACTTTTGCTCTGCAATCTTGTTTGCTTCAAATTTCCAGGAGGATCTACATATGTTTTTCTTTGGGTTCACTTTGTTATTTGGCTTCTCTGTGCTTGTGAACTATAGGCTTAATTACCTTGGTTTATGGCTGTAGTTCACAAATGAGTGAATACATACCATATTCATCTTTTTGGGTCTGGGTTATCTCACTCAGGATAGTGTTTTCTATTTCCATCAATTTGCATGTAAAATTCAAGATAGCATTGTTTTTACCACTGAGTAGTACTTTAATGCATATATATTCCACACTTTCTTTATCCATTCATCCATTAAGGGGCATCTAGGTTGTTTCCAGGTTCTGGCTATTACAAAGATTACTGCTATAAACATAGTTGAACAAATGATTTTATAGTATGATTGGACATCTCTAAGGTAAATTCCCAAGAGTGGTATTGCTGGATCCTGAGGTAGGTTGATTCCGAATTTCCTGAGAAGCCACCACACTGATTTCCAAAGTGATTGCACAAGTATGCATTCAAACCAAAAATGGATGAGTGTTCCCATTACTCCACATTCTCTCCAACAAAGGCTCATATTGGTGTTTTTTGATTTAAGCCATTCTGACAGGTGTAAGATGGTATCTCAAAGTTGTTTTGATTTTCATTTCCTGATCGATAAGGAAGTTAAACATGACCTTAAGTGTCTCTTGGCCTTTTGGACTTCTGTTGAGAATTCTCTGTTCAGTTCAGTGACCCATTTTCAATTGGGTTAATTGAAATTTTAAAGTCTAGTTTCTTGAGTTCTTTATATAGTTTGGAGATCAGACCTTTGTCTAATACAGGGTTGGTGAAGATCTTCTCCAATTCAGTAGGATACCTTTTTGTCTTTATAACAGTGTCCTTTGCTTTACAGAAGCTTCTCAGTTTCAGGAGCTCCCATTTAGTCAATGTTGTCCTTATTGTCTGTGCTACTGGGGTTATATGTAGGAAGTGGTCTCTTGTGTCCATGTGTTGCAGTCTGCTTCCTACTTTCTCTTATATCAGGTTCAATGTGGTCAAATTTATATTAAGGTCTTTAATCCATTTGGATTTCAGTTTTGATCATGGTGATAGATATGGATCTATTTTCATTCTTCTACAGGTTGACATACAGTTATGCTATCTTCATTTGTTCAAGATGTTTTCTTTCTTTCATTGTATAATTTTAAAAGTTCTTGTCAAATAGATCTTTCACTTCCTTGGTTAGAGTTACCCCAAGATATTTTATGCTATTTGTGACTATTGTAAAAGGTGAAGTTTCTCTGATTTCCTTCTCCACTTCTCTATCCTTTGTGTATAGCAGGGCTACTGATTTTTTTTTAGTTGATATTGTAACCTGCCACATCACTGAAGGTATTTATCAGCTATAGGAGTTTTTTGGTAGAGTTTTTGGAGTCACTAATGTACACTATCATATCATCTGCAAATAACGAAAGCTTGACTTCTTCCTTTCCGATTTGAATTCCCTTGTATACCTTATGTTGTCTTATTGCAATTGCTAGAACTTCAAGCACTATTTTGAAGAGATATGGTGAAAGTGGACAGCCTTGTCTTCTTCCTGATTTTAGTGGAATGCCTTTGAGTTTCTCTCCATTTAGTTTGATATTAGCTGTTTGCTTGCCATATATTGCTTTTATTATATCTTGGCATGATCCTTGTATCCCTAACCTCTCTAAAACCTTTAACATAAAGGGGTGTTGAATTTTGTCAAATGCTTTTGCAACATCATAGAAATGATCAAATGGTTTTTCTTTCAGTTTATTTATATGATGGATTACATTGATAGATTTTCGTATGTTGAACCAGCCCTGCATCTCTGGGATGAAGCCTACTTGATCAGAATGAATAATTTTTTGATGTGTTCTTGGATTCTGTTTGCTAGAACTTTATTAAAAAATTTGTATTGATGTCCATGGGTGAGATTTGTCTGTAATTCTCTTTCTGATTGGATCTTTGTGTGATTTTTCGAATCGGGGTGACTGTAGCTTCAGAAAAGGAGTTTGGCAATGACTCTTATTTTTCTATTATGTGGAACACATTAGGGAGTATAGGTATCAGCTCTTCTTGGAAGTTCTGATAAAATTCTGCATTAAAACCATCGTGTCCTGGGCTTTTATTGTTTGGGAGGATTTTTATGACAGCTTCTATTTCCTCACGACTTACAGGTCTATCTAAATTGTCCACCTGGTCTTGATTCAATTTTGGTAAATGATATTTATCTAAAAACAAGTCCATTTCTTTTACATTTTCCAACTTTGAAGCATATAAGCTTTTGTAGTAAGATCTAATGATTTTCTGAATTTCCTCAGTGTCTGTTGTTATGTCTTTCTTTTCTTTTTTTCTGATTTTGATAATTTGTGTGTTCTCTCTTTGCTGTTTGATTAGTTTGGATAAATGTTAGTCAATCTAGTTGACTTTCTCAAAGAACCAGCTTTTTATTTCATTGATTCTTTGGATTGTTTTCTGTGTTTCTATTTTATTGATTTCAGCCCTCAGTTTAATTATTTCCAGTCTTCTATTCCTCCTGGGTGAGTCTGTTTCTCTTTTTCTAGAGCTTTCAGCTGTGTAGTTAAGACTCTAATGTGAGCTTTCTCCGTTTTTATTGTGGGAACTTAGAGCTATGAACTTTTCTCTTAGCACTGCTTTCATTCGTGTCCCATAGATTTGGGTATGTTGTGTCTTCATTTTCATTGAATTCAAGAAAGATTTTAATTTCTTTATTTATTTCTTCACTGATCCAGGGATGTTTCAGTAGTTGGCTGTTCAGTTTCCCTGAGTTTGTAGGCTTTCTGGGGTTAGAAATGTTGTTGAATTCTAACTTTATTCTAACTTATCGGTGATCCGTTAAGACATAGGTGGTTACTACAATTTTTTTGTATCTGTGGAAGTTTGCTTTGATACCGAGTATGTGATCAATTTTTGAGAAGGTTCCTTGAGATGCTGAGAAGAAGGTACATTCTTTCCTATTGGGGTGGAATGTTCTCTTGATGTCTGTTTAGTCTATTTGATTCATTACTTCCATTAGTTCTCTCATTTCTCTGTTAGGTTTCTGTCTGATTGACCTGTCCATTGGTGAGACAGGAGTGTTGAAAACTCATATTAGTGTGTGGGGTTTGATGGATGCCTTGAGTTCTAGTAATGTTTCTTTTACATAAGTGGGTGCTTATATATTAGGACCATAGATACTCAGGATTGAGACTTGATGAATTTTTCCTGTTATGAGTATAAAGTGTCCATCTCCATCTCTTCTGATTGATTGTATTTGCAGTCAATTTTGTTAGATATTAGTATAGTCACACCAGCTTGTTTCTTTGGTTCATTTGATTGGAAAACCTTTTTCAAACCCTTTACTCAGAGTTAGTGTCTGTCTTTGTCATTGAGGTGTGTTTCCTGTAAACAGCAGAGTGCTGGATCTTGGTTTTAAATCTATTCTTTTAGCCTGCATCTTGTTATAGGTGAATTGAGTCAATTGATATTAAGTGATATTAATGACAAGTGGTTGTTAACTCTAGTTATTTTTTGGTGGTATTGTTTGTGTGTTTCCCTTCTTTGAGTTGTGTTGGTGGAGGGTTATCAGATGTCTGTGCTTTTGTGGGTGTTGTTGGCTTTCTATAAGGCTGGGTTTGTGGCAACGTATTGTTTAAATCTGTTTTTGTCATGGAATATCTTGTATTTTCTATTGATTGTGTAAGAAAGCTTTGCTGGGTATAGTAGGCTGGGCTTGCATCCATGTTCTCTTAGAGTCTGCAGCACATTTGTCCCAGATTTTTTGGCTTTCATGGTTTCCATTGAGAAATCAAATGTAATTCCGATAGGTTTACCTTTATATGTTACTTGACCTTTTTTCTTTGCAGATCATAATATTCCTTCTTTATTCCGTATGTTTTGTGTCTTGATTATTATATAGTGAGGGTGCTTTTTTGATCCATCCTATTTAGTGTTCTGTAAGCTTCTTGTACCTTCATAGGAATATTCTTCTTTAGGTTGGGAAAGTTTTCTTCTTTAATTTTGTTGAATAAATTTTCTGGGCCTTTGAGCTGTAATTCTTCTCCTTCTTCTACCACTATTATTCCTAGGTTTGGTCTTTTCATGGTGTCCCAGATTTCCTGGATGTTTTGTGTTAAGAATTTGTTGGATTTGCTGTTTTCTTTGACCAATGATTCTATTTCCTCTATAGTATCTTCTATCTCTTTTATTCTGTTGGTAATACTTCTCACTGTAGTTCCTGTTTCTTTACCCATGTGTTTTATATCCTGCCTTCCCTCAGTTTGTGTTTTCATTATTACCTCCATTTTGGTCTTTATATCATAAACTGTTTCCTTCACCTGTTTTATTGCTTTTTCTTTATTTTCTGAGTATCTTTGAGTGATTTTTTAATTTATTCTTATTTTTGTTTGTCTTCTCCTTCATATCTTTAAAAGAGTTTTTCACTTCGTTTTTAAAGGACTCCATCATTTTCATAAAGTTTTGTTTTAAGTTGTTTTCTTCTACTTCTTCTGGGTTAGGATGTTCAAGTCTTCTTGTTGCATGTTCACTGGATTCTGATATTACCATGCTGCTTTTCAGGATGTTTGAGTAATGTAGGCATTGGCACCTACCCATCTCTTCCTTCAAATGAGGCCAGCAGAGTCTTAACACCTTAATCCAGTTTTTTCTGTTGCTGACTGAGTACGTGGGAGTTTTTCTTGGCCTATCCCCTCTTAGGTTCTCTCAACACTGGAGTAGGCTGTGATGCAAAGTTTCAAGAACTTTGCAGACAATAAGGTAGGCTCTCCAGTCTCCTCAGTAAGGGTGCAGGGTCTCTATCAGGGTTCCAAGGACCTCACAGATGGAAAGGCTGGCTTTTGGGCAGGGTGGATGGGAGATAGAAGGCACTGTGGGCACAGTGGCAGAAGCACTCCCTGCTGGCTCTCTGGTCCCCGCAGCCCTGAAGCAGGCTGTGTTGTGGGATTCCAGGACCTTGTGGAAGAAAAGGTGAACTTGGGGGCAGGGTGGGGTGGGGTAATGAAAGATAGAAGCAGAAACACACCTGACTGGATGGCCAGAAAAGCTTAGGGACCTGGAGAAGCCTGTATTCTGTCCCCTGGTAAGGTCCCAGAGAGTGGCACTTCTTGCTGTTGGCCTTGTGGCCATCAACTCACCTCTTTGGTCCCCTCATCAGGGGAGCTTGGTCTCTTACAGGGTCCAAGAACCTTGCAGATGAAAAGGCCTGCTTGGGGCAGGGTAGGATGGAGAAAAGAAGACCCAGTGGAAGAAGCCCTTCTTGCTGGCTCTCTGGTCCCCTCAGCCCTGAAGCAAGCTGTGTTGGGGATTCCAAGGACCTCGCAAAAGAAAAAGTGATATACAAACTCTTTTAAATGTAGTGGGGAAAATTTGAATCAAGTTTAAAAATAAAAAAAAGAAGTTAAGGGCTAGCAGAAAGGGATATCCCTGTCTTCAGTAATTGCAGACTTTCACTTGTGCATATGGAGGGTGTTCAGTTAACAGTGTGAACACCTCTCCTTCTTTGGCTTATATTGTTCCTGTGTCTTTATTGAATGAGGATCTGATGTTCACCAGCCTGTGTTAATGGGAGCCATTTCCTTCTTTGAACAATAGAAATCTGTAGCCACATTGAGCTATGAATTCTCTCACTCTTTAGGAACACCCCAGATCATACTGTTCTTGTTGTTGTATAGCTGGAGGGTGTCTCCTTAGTGACATGAAACTGGAAAACCAGTTTAGCATGAGAACAGTACAGGTGTTAACACTTTGAAAACCTGTTGGTTGTTAAACAAGAGGCAGGAGGATACTGTGTGATCTCAGACACACCACAATAACCTCTCAGTATTGGGCTTAATTTTAATGTCAACAGATTCATAGATCTGTATTTTTACCACCTCAGTGGACTAAGGCTCAGAGGTTTCATTCAAATTTCATTATAATTCTCTAGTAAGAAGCTTGATTTGTGGTTGCCCATGGCTGGACTCTAGATTAACTGATAGACTAGCTTACCTGCTGCATGATTCTCTGGTGCATAACTTTCCTGCATATCTGTTCTCTAAAATCCACATTCTGTTCTTTCCACTCAGAATTTGTGAAAGACTAAATTCAGTACCTACACCCTGTGGGGTTTCCTTCATGTTGGTGTGCTATATTGATAAATCTTTGAATTTTTTGAATATTGAAATTTTTATATACTTTTTCTTTTTTACTAAAAAATTGCAGACAATTTGTATTGATCATTTTTTCTCTCCAATACCTCCACATTTAAAATATAATTTTCTTATTTCCTCCTCTTTACCTACATTAAACTCTGTCTTGTCTCCCAGGGCCATTCAATTCATTTTTTATAATTATTGTTTTTTAACAAATTCTACACATATAAATAAATAAGTTTACATATATAACCAACTAAATCAATTGTTTGCTCTATAGAATTGTTTTGTGTCATTGGAAAAACCTCAGCCCTGAACTCAAATCGAAAAAGAAAGAATTTATTCTAGAATCAAATTAGTGTGATCATGGCTAGTGAACACAGATTTAGGTGACCCAAGATTCATGTTCATTTGAGGGGACAGTTTCATGAAGATTTCATAGTAAAATATAAAGCAAGTTGTAAATCAAATAAGTTAGTGGATACATCAACCAGGAGGTCACAGGCAAGTCAGGAAAAATTATCCTACAAGCCCAATATGACATCTGATGCCATTCTTAGTTTTTAGGTTGTTGGAAGACAGTTCTCTACTAAATTACAAGATTTCAAGGAAATTTTACTCATTAGTTATAAGAGATTAACTCACCTCCAAAGTTGTCCATAACAGGCTGTTCGCGTTGGTGCAGTTAGCCTGGAGTGAGGTAGTGAGCTTCTAGATCTGCAAAATTCCAACATCTCCACATCACTAAAGTTGATATCAGCCAGTCTCTGCAGACACGGCTCTTTCCAGGGGTTCTTCTGTATGCATTTATATACATTTATACACATGTTAATTATACACACACATTTACACATGTATGTATTTATGCACATGTGTACATTTATTCTGCTAACACTCAGTATTGAATAATGCACAGAAAAGACTGATTTTTCAATTTCTCAATAGTGACTATTCATCAGTTATGAACAACAGATTCTCTCTTACCCTAGCATCTAGTTATAGACCTCAAAGTCACATGGTGTAAACAAATGTCATTTTTTTTTCTGCTGCCAACATATCTCTATGTAGAATCTCTCCTTTAAGAGAACTCAGTGGATTCATGATTTCTCTTACTTGCCTCCAGTAGGGCTAACCAGGCTCTCATCTAATCCAGGTTTTGAAAGTACCTCCTAAAATCCCCTCTCCAATCACTGCATACCACAAGTGAGTGAGAAAGTTTAGCTCACCTTCCTGCTTCCAAGATTTCTTTTCCTCTCATTTTGAGAATTCTTTTACTGCCCTCATGAATTTGGGAGCTTTTCCTATTTTTCGTATTCTAATTTTACTTATTATTTTACTTATTTTTCTTATTCCTTGGTAGGAGACTCTTCAGTCATTTAATCTGCAAGTTTAGAGAACAATTTTTTCTTTGTTTACAAGTTTCTAAAATTTTAGAAATATTTCGTTTTTATTTTATGTGTATGATTGTTTTGTCTACATGTGTATGTGTTTCACATGTGTTCCTGGTGCCTACAGAGGCCAGAGGAGGACATGGATTCCCAGAAAACAGGTGTTGCAAAGTATAGTAACCCAAAGAATAACTTCTGTAACCTGAATCAGAATACTACACAAGAGCAGCAAGTAATTTCAGAAATGAATACTAAAATATAATTCAAATACCAAGAACTTCATGAGCCATGCCATGATGTTCCTAAGCTGTCAGTAGTTCGTTCATACAAGCTTTATGTGTCAGAAGAGAAGTCAAGGCTTCAAGACCTCTTTCTGAATCTGCTACGGAGTTTCTGAGAATAATGGTCTGACTGTACTCATCATTCTGCTCCTCCTGTTTAGAGGGAAATGGAAGAACTATCAATATTTACTGACCTTATACTTTGCCATTGAGGAGATCAATAAAGATGCCCAACTGCTTCCCAATGTGACCTTAGGTTTCCATCTCTACAATGCTTTTGACTATCACTACAGAACCTTAGAAGGACCTCTGATGTGGCTGTCTGAAAGGAGTGAGTTTGTCCCTAACTACAAATGCAAAACTCAATACAAAGCTCTTGCAGTCATTGCAGGAGTCAGGCCTGAATTTTCTACTGCAATTGCAACACTTCTGGAACTCTACAAAGTTCCACAAGTAAGTTAATAATGTTCTTGTGACTACACTCACTTAGGATACCTGACCAAAAGAAGCTGAAGAAGCTTATATATTTACCTCCAGTGATTTAAAATAAAAGTAAATGAATTACCTGGATTCTGCTATAATGAACAGGGGAAAGTGTGTGGTGAAAAACATGAGCAGCAAATATTTGAATTTCCAAACTGGTAACTTACTAGTATTTATGATTTAATCTCCAAACATTGGCAGTATGTACTGTGGTAGATTATAGTTGAGTTCTGCTCACAAGTCAGAGTCTACAGCACAGATAACTGTATCTGTGTATTTATGACCAATATGGGTCATAAATATCTCATAGTGCATCCAGGAGTTGATTACTGACAGAGAGAGGAGCAGAAAGTTAAGGACATTTAAACGAATTTGGACAATCCTCAAAGATATTATTAATAAAAATGTTACAAGAAATTTATTTTCTCATTCAGGAAAGTAGATCTCTGAATAGCACTCACAGAAGAACTGCTTAGATAAATCCCCACACTGGCTCTTGCCAGGCACTGTTGAAGCAAAGCAGTCATCATTAGACATCACTACAAACAGAAAAACATTAGATGAGGACCATGCTCAGGAATAATCAACATTAGAAGATCATACAGTGCAACATTGATTATTATCACTCAGTTAAAAAATGATAAATGTACTGGATCCTGATATAAGAAAAAATGAAATACATGATAATTTTCATTGTTCTCAGATACTTGCATTTTATATTATTTTCTCAGTGATGACTCATCAAATCTATCATTAGGGAATGAGGAGGCAACAAAACTTACTGATGTTCCCCTAGATCTTCATGCCTTGCTCTTTTCTAAATGCAGGATCTAAATCTATGAACTAATTTGTTATTTACTTTCCTAAAACTAGAGATTCTAGTAAAGATATTGATATATAGTCAGACTTCAGCACTTGGTAATGCTTCTGCAGTCTTTCTCTACAACGGATGCCCCGCCCAGCTGTTATTGGAACATTAGAATTCGATTGTACCTTTCAAATCTGTCATGAAAATTATATTGATCACTTTTTAGGTGCTTCAGAACTCAGTAACATTGGAGGCCATAGTACTTGAAAGTAACCATATTCCATCACATGATGAGAGAGAGAAGCTAATGTCACAGAACACACTCTCTTTACCAACCTTCAGTTCCTTGATCCTCTTCTGTGAATAATAAGCTCATTTCCTCTCTAAGGGTGATGACTACAAATACCCAGAAACTCCGAATGACTTTTTTTGTTTGCTTCATCAGGTCTCATATGGAAATTTTGATTCTGCACTAACTGACAAAGACACATTCCCATCCCTTTACCAGATATCTCCAAAAGATAAAGCACTAATCCAACTGGTAATCTCTTTATTGCTGCACTTTGGCTGGAAGTGGGTGGGGGTCATTGTGTCTGATGATCTAAAAGGTAAGGAGTTCATCTCTGATCTGAAAGCACAGATGGCGTCAGAAGATATCTGTGTAGCTTTTACAGTAAAACTCCCAACTAATTGGAAGATTCAGTTAGTATCTGAGGTTGGGCTGCTGAAATTAAATCAAGATACACAAGTAAATGTACATATATTTTTTGGTGATATAAATGACATATTGGTTTTCTACTTGACCAATGAAATCATATCAAACAGAAGGAAAGTGTGGATCATGACAAAGCCACAATTATTTTACTTGGAGTCTGAATTATATGAGTTAAATGTTTTTATGTACATTTTTGGAGGAAGCTTTTCAGTTTCAAAAAAGAAAAAACTTCCTGGATTCAAGCACTTTATTGAAGCACTTATGCCCTCCCAGTACCCAGATGATCTTTACTTTCGTAAATTCTGGATTGACACTTTTTATTGTGCACCTCCTCCTTTACATTGCGGAAATTATATACCCTGTCCACCAAATATATCCCTAGAAACTAAACAAGAAGAAAAGTTTGTGATCACTTCTGAACCCAGGGTTTCCATATGGAACGCTGTGTATGCAGTAGCCCATGCCCTCCATAAAATGCTTTTGAGTAAAACTGAAATAACACCTCACAAAGAAACAAAAAAGGACAGGCTTCTACCTTGGCAGGTAAGCCTACTCATAACCAAGGGAAGCACTGGACACTTATATTATTAGTAGGTAATTCATGGTATGCAAGCACATAACACATTTTCACCTTATAAATAAAAAAGTAAGGCAAAGTGTAAAGGGGTTCTTTCACAGTGGGTGTATGTGTGCCTGTGATATGGTGCATGCTTTGGGAAATGGTAGCTTTGCTTTGAAGACATTAATTCTGTACAAATTTCACCAAATAGTTTCATAGTATGAACTGAAATTCTGTAAGATATCAAAATCAATTAATGTCAAAATTTTTAAATTCAATAATCAATTTTTTTCTCTTTTCTTTTTTATTATTACTTTAAAAATACAAATCCAAATTACCACTTCCTCTGTCCCTGACCTCCTCTCACATACCCTCCATATACCTGAAAGGCCAGTTCAGGCACACTCTCCTCTATTGCTTAGGGTCTTAGCTGGGGTCATCCTTTTTGATTCCTGGGAAATTTTCTAGAGCCAGGTTTCTCGCTAACCCACAAAATGCTCCCCAATCAAGATATTTCTTTCCTTGATCTCATATCTCTCCTTCCTTCATCTCAACTATCCCATTCCCTCAAGCTCTCCCCCAACACTCCCCTTCTCCCCTCCCCTTCATCTTCTGCTCTTCCTTCTACCCCCATACACCACGATAAAATGTTTTGACAGTGGATCTTGTCTGATTCCAATTTCCAGGTGAATCTACATATGTTTTTCTTTGAATTATACTTATCAGTTAGTTTCTCTAGGATCAGAAACTATAGGCTCAATATATTTTCTTCATGGC
Source organism: Myodes glareolus (assembly GCF_982192425.1). Taxonomy (NCBI): domain Eukaryota; kingdom Metazoa; phylum Chordata; class Mammalia; order Rodentia; family Cricetidae; genus Myodes; species Myodes glareolus. Next base: position 91,271,327 of record NC_142027.1, on the reverse strand, counting down.
TAGAATCCACTTATGAGTTAATACATACTACATTCATTTTTTGATTCTGTGTTATCTCACTCAGGATAGTGTTTTCTAACTCCATCCAATTGCATGCAAAATTCAAGATGTCATTGATTTTTACCACTGAGTAGTACTCTAATGTGTAGATGTGCCACAGTTTCTTTATCCATTCTTCCATTGAGGGGCATCTAAGTTGTATGCAAGTTCTGACTATTATAAGTAATGCTGCTATGAACATAGCTGAACAAATGCTTTTGTAATATGATTGGGCATCTCTTGGGAATATGACCAAGAGTGATATTGCTGGATACTAATGTAGGTACATTCCCAATTTTCTGAGAAACTGCCACACTGATATCCAAAGTGTTTTCACAAGGTTGCATTACTACCATCAATGGATGAGTGTTCCCCTTACTCCACATCCTCTCCAGCATGAGCTATCATTGGTTTTTTTTTTATTTTATCAATTCTTACAGGTGTAAGATGGTATCTCAGAGTTGTTTTGATTTGCATTTCCCTGATAGCTAAGGATAACAGTGAATCAATCCCACACCAATTATGTTTTAATGGGGTATTTATTTAGGGGGGTAAAACTTACATACACCATAAACCGTCAGGAAGGGAGCCTAGTCGCTGGAGCAGGAGCCGGGAGCAGGAGCCAGAACCAAGCACCGGAACCAAGAGGCCCCAACCGAGACCTGCAACTTTTTTTTAAAGAGAAATATACCATGCCCCAGTGGGCTGGTATTTCAGCGGCTATTGGCTGACAGAGCAGAAGGCGCTCCTGCAGCACCGTGGGCTCGTGCTTCAGCGACTATTGGCTGAAGCAGCAGAAGATACTCCCGCAGCACCTCCCCCTTTTGTTTAAGTAAGAGAGTTCTAAGCCTACTACGAAATTGTATGCAGTAAGTACAAACCTATACAATTATATACAATAAGTACAAATATCCTATTCTAATTAGCTAAATTCTTGTATAATAAATAACTTGGCCAAGTTATGAGAGGAAAGTAGCTACATTTATCTAGTCTTCAACCCCATAGAAGATCCGAGAAGGAAAATAATGTTACCTGAGTAATTATGAAGTGCAATCAAAGAACTTCCAAAACATGCAACAAATCACAGAGACAACTGGCTACCTGGGCAATCACCAAAGACCTGTTTGCAGTGTTGAAGCAACCAACTTTGACTAAGGCCTACAAATAACTGACAGATTATTTTTAACAGGCAAGAGATTTTTCAAAACCATCTTACCCTGTCTTGGCAAGATTTAACAGTTCTGTTTATCCATTTCTGGATTTTATCCATTTCTGGATTTTATCCATTTCCAGATTTTATCCATTTCCAGATTTTAACAGGCAAAAGATTTTTCAAAACCATCTTACCCTGTCATAAGGAAGTTGAACATGTCCTTAAGTATTTTTGACCATTTGAAATTCTTCTGTTGAGAAAACTCTGTTTAGTTCAATACACCATTTTTAATTGGGTTATTTAGATTTGTAATGACTAATTTCTTGAGTTCTTAATATATATTGGAGATCAGTCATTTATCTGATTTGGGGTTGGTCAAGATCTTCTCCCATTCAGTAGGTTAACTTTTTGTCTGAATGACTGTGTCTTTTGCTTTTACAGAAACTTCTCCATTTTAGGAGGTCCCATTTATTCATTGTTGCTCTTATTGTCTGTGCTTTTGGGGTTATACACAGGCAGTGTTCTTCTGTGCCCATGCATTGCAGGATACTTCCCACTTTCTCCTCTATTAAGTTCAATGTGGTTGGGTTTATATTGAGGTCTTTGATCTATTTGGACTAGAGGTTGGTGTATGGTGATAGATATGAATCAATTTTAATTTTTCTACAGACATCCAGTTATACTACTACCATTTGATGAAGATGCTTCTTTTTTCATTGTATAATTTTAGTTTCTTTATCAAAATTTATGTGTTCATAGGTGTGTGGATTAATATCCATGTCTTCAGTTCGATTCCATTGGTCAACATGTCTATTTTTATGCTAGTACCAAGCTGTTTTCATTACCGTAGCTCTGTAATAGAGTTTGTTGTCAAGGACAGTAATGTCTTCAGAAGTTCCTTTATTGTATAAGATTGTTTTGGCTATCCTGTGATTTTTGTTTTTCCATATGAAGTTAGTTATCAATCTTTCACGGTCTGTGAAAAATTGTGTTGGTTTTTTGATGGGAATTGATTTAAATCTATAGATTGCTTTTGGTAGCATCACCATTTTTACTATGTTCATCATTCCTATCCAAGAGCATGGGCGACCTTTCCATTTTTCTGATATCTTCTTTCAATTTCTTTCTTCAAAGGCTTAAAGTTCTTGTCAAATAGGTCTTTTACTTCCTTGGTTAGTGTTAACCCAAGATGCTTTATGCTATTTGTGGCTATTGTGAAAGGTGAGGTTTCTCTGATTTCCCTATCAGTTTCTTTATCCTTTGTGTAGAGGAAGGCTACTGATTTTTTTTTGAGTTGATCTTGTATCCTGTCTCTTTACTGAAGCTATTTTTCAGCTATAGGATTTCTCTGGTAGAGCTTTTGGGGTCGTTTATAAATACTATCACATCATCTACAAATAACAAAAGTTTGATTTCTTGCCAATTTGAATTCCCTTGATCTCACGTTGTCTTATTGCTATTGCTAATAATTCAACCACTATGTGGAAGAGATATGAAGAGAGTGGACAGACTTGTCTTGTTCCTAATTCTAGTGAACTATTTGAGTTTCTCTCCATTTAATTTGATGTTAGCTGTTGGCTTTCTGTATATTGCTTTTATTATATTTAGATATCATCTATGTAACACTAATCTCTCCAAGACATTTTCATGGAGGAGTGTTGAATTTTGTCAAATGCTTTTTCACATCTAATGGAATGAGTATATGTTTATTTCTTTCAGTTTATTTATATGATGAAATACGTTGATCGATTTCTGTATGTTAAACCAGTCCTGCATCTCTGGGAAAAAGCCCACTTGATCATAATGGATGATCTTTTTGATGTGATCGTGGACTTGGTTTGCCAATATTTTATTGGGAAATTTTGAATCGATGTTCATGAGTGAGATTGTTCTGTAATTCTCTTTGGTTGAGTCTTTGTGTGGTTTTGGTATCAGGGTAACTGCAGCCTTATAAAAAGAGATTGGCAATGACCCTTCTGTATCTATTATGCGGAGCATATTGAGGAGTATGGTATTAGCTCTTCTTAGAAGTTCTGGTAGAATTCTACACTAAAAAAAAATTCCAGCCAGGGGCATTTTTTGGTTTGGAGGTTTTTGATGACAGCTTCTATTTCCTCATGACTTACAGGTCTATTAAGATTGTTCATCTGGTCTTGATTTAATTTTGGTATAGGATATTTATCTAAAAAAATTGTCCATTTCTTTTACATTTTCCATTTTTATGGAGTACAGGCTTTTGTAGTAAGATCTAATGATTCTCTGAATTTTTTCAGTATCTGGTGTTATGTGCCCCTTTTCATTTCTGATTTTGTTAATTTGGATATTATCTCTCTGCCTTTGATTAACTTGCATAAGGGTTTGTCAATCTTGTTGATTTTCTCAAAGAACCAGCACTTTGTGTCATTGATTCTTTATATTGTTTTATGTGTTTCTATTTTGTTGATTTCAGATTTCAGTTTGATTTTTTTCCAGACTTCTACTACTCCTGGTTGAGTCTGCTTCTTTTTTGTAGAGCTCTGAGGTGTGCTGTTAAGTTGGTAATGTGAGTTCTCTCCATTTTCTTTATGTGAGCACTTAGTGCTACAAACTTTCCTCTTAACACTGCTTTCATTGTATCCCATAGTTTTGGATATGTTTACCTTCATTTCATTGAATTCAGGGAAGACTTTTTCTTTCTTTATTTCTTCCTTTACCCAGGGGGGTTCCATAGTTTACTGTTCAGATTCCATGAATTTGTGGGCTTTCTGCAGGTAGTTTTGTTGTTAATTTCAAACTTACTCCATGGTGATCCATTAAGACAAGTAGTTACTTCAATTTTTTTTTTTGTATTTGCGGATGTTTGCTTTGTTACCAAGTATGTGATCAATTTTAGAGAAGGTTCCATGAGGTTCTGAGAAGAAGGTATAGTCTTTTCTGTTTGGGTGGAATGGTCTATAGATGTCTGTTATGTCCATTTGATTTTTTATATCTGTTAGTTCTCTTATTTCTCTGTTAAGTTTCTGTCTGGTTTCCTTTCCATTGGTGAGAGAGAAGTGTTGAAATCTCCTAATATTAGTGTGTGGAATTTGATATGCATTTTAAATTTTAGTAATGTTTCTTTTTCATAGGTTGGTGCTTTTATATTAGGGGCATAGATTTTCAGGATTGAGACTTCATCTTGATGAATTGTTCCTGTTATGAATATAATAAAGTGTCCTTATCCATCTCTTCTGATTGATTTTAGTTTGAAATAAACTTTGTTAGATATTAGAATAGCCTCGCCCTCTTGTTTCTTTGATTGGAAAACCTTTGCCCAATCCTCTACTCTGAAGTAGTGTCTGTTTTTGAGGTTGACATATGCTTCTTGTACACAGCAGAATGCTGAATGTGTTTTCATATCCATTCTCGTAGCCTCTGTCTTTTTATAGGTGAATTGAGTCCACTGATGTTAAGTGATATTAATGACAAATGGTTGTTAACTCTGGTTATATTTTGGTGGTAATGTTTGTGTGTTTCTCTTCTTTGGGTTGTGAAGATTGAAGGTTATCAGATATCTTCATCGTTATGGGTGTTGTTAGCCTCCATGGGTTGAGATTTTCCTTGTAGTACTTTCTGTAAGTCTGGGTGTGTGCATATGTACCATTTAAATATGTTTTTGTTATGAAATATCTTGTTTTCTCCATTGAAAATGAAAGTAACCTTTGCTGAGTTTAGTAGTCTGGGCTTGCATCCATGGTCTCAGTTTCTGCAGCATATCTGTCTGCTTCCACCCCTACTATTCTGAGGTTTGTTCTTTACACCATGTCCCAGATTTCCTGAATGTTTTGTGTTAAGAATTTGTTTGATTTAGTGTTTCTTTGACCAGTAAGTCTATTTCTTCTATAGTATCTTCAGTGCCTGAGATTCTTTCTTCTATTTCTTGTATTCCATTGGTTATACTGTTCATTTACCCAGATTTTTCATATCCAGTTTTCCCTCAGTTTGTGTTTTCTTTATTACCTCTATTTTGGTCTTCATATCTTGAACTGTTTCCTTCATCTGTTTGATTGCTTTTTCTTGGTTTTCTTGGGTATCTTTGAGGGATTTTTTAATTTCTTCCAATTTTATGTTGTCTTCTCTTTCATTTCTTTAAGGGAGTTTTTCACTTTCTATTTTAAGGTCCCCATCAATTTCATAAAGTTACATTTAAAGTTGTTTTCTTCTACTTCTTCTGAATCAGAATGATCAAGTCTTCTTTTTCTGTGTCTACTGGATTCTGGTGATTATCATGTTGCTTTTTTGGATGTTGGAGAAATACTGGTATTGGCTCCTACCCACATCTTCCTTCAAATGAGGCCAGTACATTCTTAGTGTCTTACTCTGATCTTTTGCTGTGGTTGTCTGAGTACTTGGGAGTTTTTCTTGGTCTGCCATCTCTTAAGTCCCCCAGTATTGGAAACAGCTCTGTTGCAGGGTTTTCTCTGGTCCCTTCAGCACTTGATCAGGCTGTGTTGCAGAGTTTCTAGGACCTAAGATGGGGAAAGAGCAGGCTTGGTAGCAGAGTGGGTTGTGGTAATGAAGAAAGCCCAGCAGCAGGAATACTTCCCACTGGCTGGCTAGAAAAGATTATGGAGTTTGGGAGAGGGCCCTGGGTTCTGTCACACTGGACAGGTCCCAGAGAGTGCCAACAATCAAATTTACATGTTTTCATGGAATATGTCTGGTGCCACCATGTAGAGATATACTGACCATATTTAATCCAAGACCAAAGGGTTAAACTTTTTTAAAAGATAAAAATAACCTCCCATAGAATAAAAAGTAACAGATGAAGAAATTGCTTTTTATACTTTATTTACTCAGTTGTTATTAAAATTATTTATTTATTTTTAAATTTATTTATTTACTTATTAAAAATTTACACCACTTCCCCGCCCCCATTTTCCCTCCCCTCCCTCTCTAGTCTTAAAAGCAGTCAGGATTCCCTGCCCCGTGGGAAGTACAAGGTCCTCCCACCTTTACACAGGTTTATAAAGGGGACCATCCAAGCAAACCAGGCTCCCACAAAGTCAGTCCATGCAGTAGAATAAAAACCGAGTGCCATTGTCCTTGGCTTCTCAGTCAGCCTTCATTGTCAATCACGTTCAGAGTATCCATTTTGATCACATACTCCATCACTCCCTTCCAGCTGGACTTGGTGAGCTCCCATTAGATCAGTCCCACCGTCTCAGTGGGTGGACGCACCCCTAGTGATCCTGAATTCCTTGCTCACGTTCTCCCTCCTTCTACTCCTCATTTGGACCTAGGGAGCTAAGTCCAGTGCACCAATGTGGGTCTCTGTCTCTATCTCCATCCATCGCCAGATGAAGGTTCTACTGTGATATGCAAGATATTCATTAGTATGGCTATGGGACAAGGCCAGTGTGGGCATCCTCTCCTCTGCTGCTAAGGAACAATCTGGAGACCTCTTCTTGGACCTGGGAACCCCTCTAGAATCAAGTCTCTTGCAAAAGCTAAAATGAATCTCTTAATTAAGATACTTACTTCCCTGCTCCCATCCCACCCATCCCATTCCCCAAGCTTTCCCGAATCTTCCCCTTCTCCCTTCCCTCTACCCATCTCCCCTTACATCCATCCCCCACCCCCACCCCCATGCACACAAGTTTTGTCTGGCAATCTTGTCTACTTCCAATATCCAGGAGTATAACTATATGATTTTTTTCAGGTTCACTTTCTTATTTAGTTTCTCTAGGATCATGAATTATAGGCTCAAAGACCTTTAATTATGACTAGAATCTACTTATGAGTGAGTACATGCCATGTTCCTCTTTTTGGGTCAGGGTTACCTCACTCAGTAAAGCGTTTTCTATTTCCATCCATTTGTATGCAAAATTCAAGATGTCATTTTTTTTTTATCGCTGAGTGAAACTCTAATGTGTCTATGTTCCACACCTTCTTTAACCATCCTTCAATTGAGGAGCACCTAGGTTGTTCCAGCTTCTGGCTAATACACATATTGCTGCTATGAACATAGTTGGACAAATGCTTTTGTGGTATGATAGGGCATCTCTTGGGAACATTCCCAAGAGTGGAATTTCTGGATCTTGAGGTACATTGACTCCCAGTTTCCTGAGAAACCACCACACTGATTTCCAAAGTGACTGCACAAGTTTGCATTCCCACCAACAATGGATGAGTGTTTCCCTCACTCCACAACCTCTCCAACATAGGTTATTATTGGTGTTTTTGATTTTAGCTAGTCTGACAGGTGTAAGATGGTATCTCAAAGTAGTTTTGATTTGCATTTCCCTGATGGCTAAGTAGGTTGAGCATGATCTTAAGTGTCTTTTGGCCATTTGAAGTTCTTCTGTTGAGAATTTTCTGTTCAGTTCAGTACCCCATTTTTTAATTGGGTTAATTAGAGTTTTAGTGTCTAGTTTCTTGAGTTCTTTGTATATTTTGGAGATCAGACCTTTGTCTGATGAGGGGTTGGTGAAGATCTTCTCCCAGTCGGAAGGTCGCCTTTTTGTCTTACTGACAGTGTCCTTTGTTTTACAGAAGCTTCTCAGTTTAAGGGGGTCCCATTTATTCATTGATTCTCTTATTGTCTGTGCTACTGGGGTTCTACCTAGGAAGTGGTCTTCTGTGCCTATGTCTTGTAGACTACTTCCCACTTTCTCTTCTATCAAGTTCAATGTGGTCAGATTAATATTGTGGTCTTTAATCCATTTGGACTTGAGTTTTGTGCATGGTGATAGATATGGATCTACTTTCATTCTTCTACAGGTTGACATCCAGTTATGCCAGCACCATTTGTTAATGAGGCTTTCTTTCTTCCATTGTATACTTTTAGCTCTCTGGTCAAAAATCATATATTTTTGGGTTAATATCTGGGTCTTCTTTTCGATTCCATAGGTCAAGCAATCTTCTCATTTTACATGCCAATAAGAGTTCCCCCTCCCTGCCCTCTTCTCATTTCCCCGACCTTCCCTATCACCCATCCATTCCTCAGAGAGGGTAAGACTTTCCATGGGGAGTCAACAAAGTCTAGCACATTGCTTTGAGGCAGAATCAAGCCCCTCGCACTCTATCTTGGATGGATGAGCAAGGTATCCCCACAAAGAGAATAGGTTCCAAAAAAACAGTACAAGCAGTAGGGGTTAATCCTAGTCCCACTACCAGGTGCCCCACTGTCTACCCCAGACATGCAAATGTTACCCATATTAAGAGTGCCTAGTTTGGTCCTATGTTGGTTCCCCCACTGTCAGAATGGATTAAGTGATCTCCGCCTAACTCAGGTAAGCTGTTTCAGTAGGTGCCCCATCATGGTCTTGACCCCTTTGCCTATATTATTGTTTTACCCTCTCTGACTGAATTCTTGCAACTCAGCCCAGTGCTTCATTATGGATTTCTCTGCTTCTACCAGTTGCTGGATGAAGATTCTATGATAGCAATTAAGGTAGTAATCAATCTGATTACAGAGGAAGGCCAGTTCAGGAACCCTCTCTACTATTCATTAGGGTCTTAGATGGGGGCATCATTGCAGACTCCTGAAAATTTCTCTGCTGTCAGATTTCTGGATAGTCCCATAATGGCTCCCTCAATCAGGACAGCTATTTCCTTGCTTTATCTCTCTTCCTTTCCCCCATCTCATCTATCCCATCCTCTCAAGCTCTTCTCCCCCTCCTATTCTCCCCTTCCCCTCCCTTTCTACCCTCCCTTCTTCCCACACCCCCAAACTTGTAATTTTCTTAGCTGACTTTTTCTATTTTCCCTTCCCAGGGGCATGTAATGTATGTGTGTTTCTCTTAAGATTCTCATTGTTACCTAGTTTCTCTTAGGTGATGAACTATAGGCTTGCTATATTTTGATTCACATATAGTATTCACTTATGAGTGAGTACATACCATCCTTGTCATTCTGGGACTGGGTTACCTCACTCAGGATGTTTTCTTCTACTGCCATCCATTTGCATGCAAATTTCAATATGTAATTGTTTTTTTTACCACTGAGTAGTATTCCATTATGTAAATGTATCACATATTCTTTATTGATTCTTCAGTTGTGGGGTATTGCCACAGACCAGCTCAAGGGAGTGACTCAGACAGTGGGATAAGCAGGGCAAAGGCTCAGGACAATTCAGAAATCGGCGAGGAAATGACAGACAGACACATTCAATGTGGTTGAATATGCTGCTGCAACTTTATTTTTTTAGCGCAAGGTTTATATTCTTTTACAATCAAAGAACTTTGCAAAGGTATACATCATCAAATCATAAAATAGAAAAGAACATCATGAAACAGTTTTACAAAATGAATCTTTGAAGATGCTTTGGCATTGGTACAAGGACTTTTGCACCCTCATATTTTGTTAAATAACCTCTTTTCTTGTTTTTAGAGAGGACACTGTTCTTGAGTTAGGCTATCTTTATCAGCCTGTACCAGATGGCTGGCTGGGCTAAGTGACCTTGTGCTCAGAATATCCTGGGTGGGAAAGGGGAAGGCCATTATCTTCCTGGGAAGATATTCTGCTAGGAAATTTTAAAGACATGATTTCAAACTTCTCTGAAACTCGTCTCACACCATTGACCTCAACTCTCCTCCCTTTTTGATTCTCAGGCTCAGATGTTGTTATCAGCCTAGGTCTTTTCTGCCCACAAGAAAGGCTTCATAGTCCTCCTGTTTGCAACTGTACGTTTTTCCCAGGCAAATGCCTAATGGGGACTGCTGCAACTGTTTTTCTGCAGAAGGCTTCTAAGGTTTCTCCTAGTAAAAGTAACTCCTTTTGTTCCATATTATCAAGGAATTATCCTAACAATGATCCCCAATTCCCAGAACTAGCTACTTCCTTAAAGCCTTTAATGAATGGTGGGGCAGAGCTCAAAATGTCCTCAGCAGTCTTGTTTGTATCCACAACTTCCTGGAATAGTCTGATCTGTTGGTAAGATGCAAGAATCACAAAGAACAGAAAGACAAGGATAAGACAGACATATCGGCACCAAGGGCAGCGAGGTCGAGTCAGTGCAGATGGCAACACAGGTGGCATCATGACCACAGCTGATTGCCAAGGGACAGCCTGGGATGCAACTCCGTGGAGCACAGGCCCCAATCCTATGGCAACAGTCTGTCCAGTCAGCATTTCTGCTCCACCGGTGTGACAGCCGTGGATGTGGCAGAGTATCTAGGTTGTTTCACATTCTGGCTATTACAAGTAATGTAATAAACATGGTTGAATAAATGTCCATGTAATATGATTGAGCATCCTTTGCGTATGTTCACAAGAGTGTTATTGCTGGATATTGAAATAGGATGATTTCCAATTTTCTTAAAAAACGCCATACTGATATGGAAAGTGGTTATATGACTTTGCATGCAGACTATCAATGGAGTATTCCCTTTACTCTGCATCCTCTCCAGCATAAGCTACCATTGATATTTTTGATATTAGTCCTTCTGACTGTTGTAAAATGGTATCTCAGAGTTGTTTTGATTTGCATTTCACTGATGGCTAAGGATGTTGACCAGTTTCTTTGGTGTCTTTCAGTTTTCTGAGATTCTTCTGTTGAGAATTCACTGTGTGGTTCTATATTCCATTTTTAACTGGATTATTTGGTATTTTGATGTCTGGTTTCTTGAGTTCTTTATATTTTGAAGATCAGTCTTCTTTCAGATCTGTGGTTGGTGAAGATCTTTTTCCATTCTGTAGACTAAAGTTTTGTTTTATTGATATTATCGTGTTCCTTAGTGAAAGTTCTCAGTTTCAGAAGGTACCATTAATTAATTGTTGACCTCAGTGTCTGTGTTATTGGAGTTTCTATATTTAGGAAGAAGTCTCCTTTGCCCCTTCATTTTTTTTAATTAAAAATTGTCACTCCTCCTTTTCCTCCTCCTCCTCCCAGCCCCATCCCCCCTCCCTCTCCAGTACAAAGAGCAGTCAGGGTTCCCTGCCCTGTGGGAAGCTCAAGATCCTTCTCACTCCACCCAGGTCTAGGAAAGTGAGCATACAAACAGAATAGGCTCCCACCAAGCCAGCACATTCAGTATAATCAAAACCCAGTGCCATTGTCTTTGGCTTCTCAGTCAGCCCTCGTTGTCAGCCACATTCAGAGAGTCCAGTTTGATCACATGCTCCATCAGTCCCAGTCCAGCTGGCCTTAGTGAGCTCTCATTAGATTAGCCCTACCGTCTCAGTTGGTGGGTGCACCTCTCATGGTCCTTACTTCCTTGCTCATGTTCTCCCTCCTGCTGCTCCTCATTTGGACCTTGGGAGCTCAGTCCAGTGCTTCAATGTGGGTCTCTGTCTCTATCTCCATCCATCGCCAGATGAAGGTTCTAAGGTGATATGCAAGATATTGATCAGTGTGGCTATAGGGTAAGGTCAGTTCAGGCGCCCTCTCCTCAGCTGCCCAAGGAACAAGCAGGGGACATGTCCTTGAACACCTGGGAACCCCTCTAGAGTCAAGTCTCTTATCAACACTAAAATGGATCCCTTAATTAAGATATTTACTTCCCTGTTCCCATATTCACACTTCCTCCATCCCAACCATCACATTCCTCCAAGCTCTTCCCATCCTTCCCTTCTCCCTTCTCTCTCCCCATCTCCCCTTACTCCTATACCACCCCCACCCCCAAGCTCTCAATTTTTGCCTGATTTGCCCCTTCATTTAAGGCTACATCTCACTTTCACTTTTATGAGACTCAGTGTGGCTAGATTTATATTGGGGTCCTTAATCCATTTGGATTTAAGTTTTGTACATGGGGAAGGATATAGATCTCTCTGCATTATTCTAGATCTTGGCAATCAGTTATGCCAAGACAATTTGTTAAAAAATTTTCTTTTTTGCATTGTATAATTTTAGCTTCTTTGTCAAAAATCAGATGCTTATAGTAGTGTGGATTGATACCAGCTTCTTGATTAAATTCCATTGGTCCACCTGATTCTTTTTTTAGTCAAAAACAAGCTATTTTCATTACTGTAGCTTTTTAATAGAGCCTGATGTCAGGGATGGTGATGACTCTGGAAGTTTCTTTATAATACATGGTTGTTTTGGCTATTTTGGGTTTTGTTTTTGTTTTTGCTTTTCCATTTAAAGTTGAGTATTGTTCTTTTGAGGTCAGTAAAGAATTGTGTTGGAATTTTATTAGGAAATGTACTCAATCTGTAAATTACTTTTGATAGGATTGCCATTTTTCTTATGCTAATCCTACCTATTCAAAAGCTTGGGAGATCTTTTTATTTTCTGATATCTTCTTCTATTTCTCTTTTGAAAGACTTAAATTTCATGTTGTACAGGTCTTTCACTTCTTTGGTTAGTGCTACTCCAAAATATTTTAGATTATTTGTGTCTATTGTAAATGGTGATGTTTCTCAGATTTCTTCCTTAGTTCCTTTATCATTTGTATACATGAGGGCTATTGACTCTTTTGAGTTGATCTTGTATCCTGCCACATTACTGAAAGTGTTTATCAGCTATAGGAATAACCTCATAAAATTATTGGGGTAAACTATACATACCATCCTGTCATCTGCAAATAAGCAAAGTTTGACTTCCTCCTTTCCAATTTATATCAACTTGATCTCTTTTTGTTGTGTTATTGCTCTTGCTAGAAATTCAAGTGCTATGTTGAATAGATATGGAGAGAGCAGACAAGCCTTGTCTTGTACCCAATTTTAGTGGAATCTCTTTGCGTTTCCCTCCATTTAATTTGAAGTTGGCTGTTGGCTGTAATGCTTGTATTATGTTTAGATATGTTCCCTGTATCCCTCATCTTTCTGAGACATTTATCATTAGGGGGTGTTAGATTTTGTTGAATGTTTATTCAACATCTAATAAGAGAATCATATAGTTTTTCTTTATCAGTTTATTTATATGGTTGATTATAGTGATAGATTTTCACTTATTGAACTATCCCTATATCTCTGTGATAAAGCCAACTTAATCATGATTTCATAAAAAAAATCATGAAATTTTTTATAATGTGTTCTTGAATTCGGTTTACAAGTATTTTATTGAACATTTTGCATCAGTGTTCATGAGGGAGATTGGTCAGTAACTCTCTTTCTTAATTAAGTCTTTGTGTGGTTTGTGTATCAGGGTAACTGTGGTCCCACAAAAAGAATTTGACATTGTTCCTTCTGTTTCTATTATGTGGAACAATTTGGGAAGTATATATATTAGTTCTTCTTTGAAGTTATGATAGAATTCTGTGCTGAAGTCATCGCGTCTTGGGGTTGTTTTGTTTGGGAGAATTTGATAACCTCTTCTATTTCCTTACAGGTAATAATTCTATTTAAATTGCTCAGCTGGTTTGATTTAATTTTCATAAATAATATCCATCCAGAAATTTATCTTTTTCTTTTACATTTTTCAATTTTTTAGAATATAGATTTTCAAAGTATTACCTACTGATTCTCTGGATTTCTGCAATGTTTGTTGTTTTGTCCTCCTTTTCAGCTATTTTTTTTTAATTTGGATGTTCTTTCTCTGTCTTTTGATTAGTTTTGGTAGGGGTTTGTCTATCTTGTTGAAATTCTCAAAGAGTCAGCCTTTTGTTTCATTGATTCTTTGAATTGTTTTCTTTATTTCTATTTTACTGGTTTCAGCCCTCAATTTGATTGTTTCTTGTCATCTATTCCTCCTTAGTGAGTATGTTTCTTTTGGTTCCAGAGTTTTTAGGTGTGCTGTTAAGTTGCTAGTGTGAGATTTCTCCACTTTTTTATGTAGGCACTCAGAGATATAAACTTTCCTCTTACCATTGATTTCATAGTGTCCCATATGTTTGGGTATGTGTACACTCATTTTCATTGAATTCTGCAAAGTCTTTAATTTCTTTCTTTATTTCTTTCTTGAACCAGAGGTGATCAAATTTAGTATTGCTCGATTTCCATGAGTTTGTCAGCTTTCTGCAATTAGTGTTGTTGAATTCTAACTTTAAGTCATGGTGATCTGGTAAGATACAGGGGGTTATTCCAAATTTTTGTCTCTGTTGAAGTTTGTTTTGTTACTGTGTATGTGGTCAGTTTTAGAGAAGGTTCTATAAGGTGCTGATAAAAAAAAGGTATATTCTTATGTATTTGGATGAAATGTTCAGTAGATGTCTTTTAAGTTCATTTGAGTCATGACATCTGTTATTTCTTATTTCTCTGTTAAGTTTATGTCTGACTTACCTGCCCACTGATGATAATGGAGTGTTGAAGTCTCCTGCTATTGCTGTGTAGGATTTAATGTGTTATTTAAGATTTACTAATATTTCTTTTACATGTGCGGGTGCTTTTATAGCATAGATGCTCAAAATTGAGATTTCACCTTGATTCATTTTCCCTGTGATGAGTATGAAGTGTCCTCCCTCTATTTTTATTGATTTTAATTTGGAGTCTATTTTGTTGCATATTATGATAGCTATACCTGCTTGTTTCTTGGGTCCATTTGATTGAAAAATCTTTTTCCAGCCCTTTACTCTAAAGTAATGTCTTTCTTATGGATGAGACACGTTTATTGTTTGTAGGAGAAAATAAATGAATCTTGTTTGTATATTCATTATGTTATCCTGAGCCTTTTTATAGGTGGATTGAGTCCATTGATATTGAGATATTAATGACAAATGGTTGTTGATTCCTGTAATTTTTCTCTTGTAGTTATTGTGTGTTTCCCTTCTGTGGGTTTTGAGGGTGTGAGGTTATCTGTTGATGTGTTTTCATGGGTGTAGCTTGCTTTTTGGGGTTTGAGTTTTCCTTCTAATGCTTTCTGAAAGACTGGGTTTGTAGGTAGGTATTGTTTAAGTCTGGTTTTGTCATGGAATATTTTGCTTTCTTTATCTATGGTGATTCAAAGTTTTGCTGGATACAGTAGACTGGGTTTGCAACCATGACCTCATAGTGTCTTGAGCATGTCTGTCCAGAATCTTCTTTCTTTCAGGATTTCCATTAAGAAGTAGTCAAGTATGTAATTCTGTTAGGTCTGCCTTTATATGTTACTTGGCCTTTTTTCCTTTACAACTCTTAATACTACTTCTTTATTCTTATATTTAAGTGCTTTTATTATTATATGGTGAGGTGACTTTTTGTCCAGTCTATTTGGAGTTCTGCAAGTTTTTTGGACCTTCAAAGGCATGTCATTCTTTAGGTTGTGAAAGTTTTCTATATTATTTTGTTGAATATATTTTCTGTCTTTTGCACTGGGGTTCCTCTCCTTCTACCCTAATATTCTTAGTTTTGATATTTTCATCATGAACTAGATTTCTGAAATGTTTTGGATTAAGAATTTGTTGGATTTACCATTTTATTTAACCAATGAATCTATTTCCTCTATTGTATCTTCAAATCCTGACAGTCACCCTTCCATCTCTTGTATTCTGTTGGTTATGCTTGCATCTGTAGTTCCTGTTTGCTTACCTAGATTTTCCATTTCCAGAATTCCCTCAGTTTGTGTTTCTTTATTGCCTCTTTATCAGTTTTTAAGTCTTGAACTGTTTCAACTATTTGCTTCACCTGTTTGGTTTTTCTTGTTTTTCTTGGGTTTCTTTAAGAAATTTATTGATTTCTTTCAATTATTTTTGTCTTTTGCTCCATTTCTTTAAGAATAATTTTTATTTCCTCTTTAAGTGTCTCCATCATCTTTATAAAATTTTATTTAAGGTTGTTTTCTTCTACATCTTCTTTGTTAGGGTGTTCAAGTCTTCCTGTTGTATGACCACTAGGTTCTGATGTTACCATGTTGCTTTTAGGTTGTTAAATGTATTTTTGCATTGGCAACTACCCATCTCTTCCTTGAAATGGTGCTGGCATTGTCTTTGCCTCTTTCTACAATCCTTGCAGTTGGTTTATGTGTCTCAGTGATCCTCTCTTAGACCAATTGTTGCCATTGCTGTCTGTGTCTTAGGCAGCTGCTCTTGGTCTGCTCTGTGCAGTCACTGTCTGTGTCTCACATGGTTCTTTGGATGGGAGGATGGGAGTGGAGTGTGATGTGTAGCTTACAGGGTCTAATTGACAGGGGTTGGAGCAGCCTACCTACAAGAGGTTTGCCTTCAGAAAGGCAAGTTTGGTGGAGGCAGGTAGAGGAGGAGCCTGGAGTTTTGCCCTAGGCCTAGAGACTAAAATATACAGCTGGGAAGCTGGTCACTTACCTCTCAGTCTGCTCTGTGCAGTTGCAGTTTGTGTGTTAGAGATCTGATGAGGTCACTTGGGATGGGTGGGTTTGGGAGCAGAGTGGGAGTTGAAGATTACTGGGTATGATCCATGGAGTGGATGGAGCAGTCTACCTTCAGAAGACTTGCCTGCTGACCAGCTAGTAAGCTTCAGTTTATTTATTCCTAAATGAGGTTTAAAAAAAGATGAAACTCAAGACTGTGCTTCCATTATTAAAGGTTAGAACACAGATGGTGCTAACACATAGACTGAATCTCCATCTATTAGTGGTAACTGGATATGTTTGGGTATTAAACCAATTCTATAAACCAGTCTTATAAACTTGGAATCACTTATACTTTTGAGCATTCACCTTCAAATACGTTATCATCAATAAAGTTATTGACCAAATCAAGTAAACTTTTAATTCAGTCAAAGATAAATAAGTAAAAAATTAAGTCTTAATGTTTACTCTATTATGTAGATTTTACTATTATGGATAACAATAATATTTGACATAGACTTTGACAAATTTTGTGAACATGGCTTCCACAGATGTGATATTACTTATGTTAGTGTGTCTCTTGGACAGATAACTGAATACCTAGGAAATAGGTCTTTTTATTGCAAGTTGCAAATTAGTTAACACAGCAGCAACTCTCAGAAGTTGAAGTGTTAACCCATCGTATTAATTTAAATATGTAATTAAATTATGATAGAGATAGGAGGACTTGATCCTCTTGCAGAGGACCTGAGTTTGGTTGTTCATACCCACCTGGTGGCTCACAACTATATGTAAGTCCATTCTAAGGAATGTGACACACATTTATGTCCCCTGTAGAACTCAAAAATGTAGTTTTTGTATATGCATACATATAGACAGTACACAGAAATAAAAAGAACACAATCTAAGGGCCAGAGATTGCTCAGTGGTCAGGCATACATTCTGCTCTATAGAAGACCCATGTTCAGTTCCAAGTATCCACAAAGCAGCTTACAGCTCTCTGTAACCCTGGTTATGAAGGATCCAGCACCATCTTCTATTCTTCAAAGCAACTCAATACAAAATTAAAAGGAATTAATATAAGAATAAATCTTTTAAAATTCTAGTTAAAGCACTGAATATTTGGATTTTAATTTGCATCCAACAATGTTCATACCAAATATAGAAGGCAAATTATGTTATTCAAGCTAAAGAAAGAAAGAATGGAGGCAGTTAGTAGGTCTCTTTACAGTTTTCTGAAGCATAAATGACACACAAAATTGCTGCATATTTAATATTGCTGATATTATAAGGTCAAGATACTCTGTATATCTACATGTATACCTATCTACTTAACTAACTATACACACATATGTTCATTGTGTTATAAAAATATAAATATCTTAACACCTGTACACCCAAATACATAGTGTTGCTTACACTTTTACTTCAGTTTCACTCTGAAAACATGTAAATTGTCTAACTGGAGACACAGGGCCTTGGTTCCACATAGAACATGCTTCCAACTATCCTATGTTTTACCCCTTAGATGCCATTTCTATTTACATTCAGCTAATCCTGCTTTGGTTTCATGAGGAACAAAGTTCATCTCACTGGAACAACTTGGAAGACAATGACTCAAATGAAGGCTTTTCAAAAAGAAAGCCACGATAGGGAGAGAGAAGGGGGCTTGTTCTGAGAAACCATCAGTGAGAAACTTGTATGCACCACTCATACCCAAATGTTGTCTCTCTCCAGCTTCATCCATTCCTGAGGAAAATTCAATTTACAAACACTGATGGAGACCAAATATGCTTTGATGAGAAAAAGAATCATGTGGAAAAGTATGACATACAAAATTTTATGGTAAATACGAATCATTATACATTTCTAGTTAAAGTAGGAGAGTTTGTCTTCAAGAATCCACAAGATCACGGCTTGTTCATCAATGAAGTTATGATCAAATGGCCGAGCCACTACAATCAGGTCTGACAAAATTTCAATCTTTAATATATTGAAAAATCTCTACCAAGAGCTCTGTGAATTGTATTATGTCTTTTTGAAATTTTCAAATAATTCTTTTTTATACTTATTTTATTTTTAAGAAAGAAAACAATCTTTTTTATTTTCCATATCAATCCCAGTCCACATGTCCTCTGCTCTTCCCATTTTTTTACCTAACCCTAAACATTACCCCCGTGCACTCCTCAGAGAGAGTAATGTTCATTATTTTGGGGAAGGTCCTACTATACCTAGGCTGAGTACGGTATCCATCCAGAGAGAATAGGCTCCTAAAAAGCCAATACAAGCAGTAAGAATAAATCATGGTGCCACTGCCAATGGCCCTGCAGTCTGCCCCAGCCATACAACTTTCATTGTTATATGGGGTGGGGGGAGAAGGGACAGTGGAAGAGGAAGAGAGGGGAGAAGGGGAGGGAGGAGGAGAACTGGAGGGACCAGAATAGATGAGATGGAGGAAAAAATAGAGATGAGAGTAAGGAAAGAGTATCGAGATTGGTCCTATGCTTGTTCCCTCCCTGTCCGGCTCGGCTGGAGTTGGTGAGCTCCCATTAGCTCAGGTAAGCTGTTTCGATGAGTGTCCCCATGATGGTATTGACATATTTCCTTATATTCTTACTCCTATCACTCTTCAAATGAACTTTGGGAGCTCAGTTCAGTGCTCCACTGCAGGTCTCTGCCTCTATTCTCATCAGTTGCTGGGTGAAGATCTATGGTGATATTTAAGGTATTCATCAATCTGACTAGAGGGCAAGACCAGTTTGGATACCCTCTCCTCTATTGCTCAGAATCTTAGATGGGTCATCCTTGTTGATTCCTGATATTTTCTCTAGAGCCAGGTTTCTTGCTAGCCCCATAGTATCTCCCTCAATCAAGATATCTCTTTATTTTTTGTTCTCATCTCTGTTCTTCCTCCATCTCAATCATCTCATTCCCTCAAATTCTCCCACTCTCCTCTCCTCCTCTTCCCCTTCCTCTCTCTCTTCTCCCCCATCCACATGCTCCCAATTTTGTCAGTAAATCTTATCTAATTCCTTTTTTGATGTGGATCTATGCATATGTTTTGCTGATATTGTAAGTTTTTAGCTCTGTTGTGAGCTTGTGTGTGAATGCTCATGCATGTGAGTGCATGTGCCTGTTAAGGCCAAAGTCAGAGTGGATACCATCTGCAATTGTTCTCCATTTTATTATAAACACAATCTCTCTCTCAACTCCTTGCCCTCTCATTTAGCTTTCCTGTCTGTCCATCATGCCACACACTGTCTACTTGTCTCCGTGACTGCCATAATTAGATAAAAGGCATACAGTTTGTCACCTGAATTTTCTATACTTCCATTCTGCATAATCAAATTCAGGACTGTTTGCTTATGTGGGAAGCACATTAAATACTGAGCTATCTCTTTTGTTCTATTTGATGTCTTTATTTTAAAAATAAATAAATTTTTTAAATTTGACTTTGATATATGTATATATATATATACATGAACATATGCATAGGCATATACAAACAAACAAGAACGTATTGTTAGCTAACTCCTGTAGATAGAATTAGTTTGAATTGAATTTGAACTTTTATGCATTTATTCATATTATAATGAATGAATAGAAAAGTGTTTATGGCTATATATATATATATATATATGATTGTATGTGTATATTTCCAGTGTATATACCCATGCCCACAATCATGTGCATACATATACACATTTTATTATACATGCATGTAGATGCTCAGTGCATCTCTCCATTGAACACAATTCATACTCAAACTTGTCCACAGTCCTTATAAAGAAGTAAATTATGAATATGTAAATAAATCATCTCTATAAACAATGTTTGTAAAGTGCTGTATTTGTGTGCTGGGAGCTGCCCTCAGGTTTCTCTGCAAGAGTAATATACACTCTTATATGCTGGGCAAGTTCTCCATCCCAATATGTAGATATTTAAAAGACAGAAACTGAGTCCAAATTATGACAAGAAGCATGTCTAAAGGAAAGATAGAAATATTTTTTGCATACACATTTTCCCAAAATATCAACAAACTGAAGTTTTGTTAAAAGTATAGTGATCAATGTAATTAACTTAGAAGTAAATTGGTTTAAAAAATTCTAAATGATTAAGTTGCTAATGTTTGAAAGAAAAAGCATGGTATTATTCTGAGCATAGGGGGTGAAGGATGAAACTCACAGTAATGGATCATAATTTTGGTTCTCTGGAACATCAACATGTCATGAAGTCAGAAGAATCTTTGATCACCTACCAATGGTCAAACTCTCTTTCATGGTACATGGCAATCAAAGTGAATGGTTGTGACTACAAACTTGGGAAGCTAAAAGTAGAAGCAGATAGGCAAGAGTGACTGGGTTTCTGTCTGACAGTTCAACTAATTTGTAATTCATACAAGGAAGGAGTTTTGGCTTGCTGTTTCACAGGAAGAAACTATATGGATGTTCTACACTTATCTCAAATGCTAACAGAAGTGAGTCACAGTTTGGTCAGCATAAAGAAATTTTGAACATTTAGCATCTTGAAGTGTGCTAACTTCAACTCTACACTCTACATTCCAAATTCCCATATGGAGACTTCAGAGTGCCTCATAAATATGTACAACTTTCATAGTCTTCATGCAGTTTAAATTGCTTGGCTTTAAATTGTCTTAAGCCTGTGATTGAGGTACAAAATTATGACCAGGTTTTCTGTTTTGCCCTTAGACTCCTGTATCAGTATGTACAAAGAGCTGTGGTCCAGGTTTCTGGAAAATTCTAGAAGAAGACAGACCTATCTGCTGTTTTTCTTGTTTGTTTTGTCCAGAGAGACACATTTCCAATCAAACTGGTAATAAAAGACTTTTTCTCAAACTTCTTTTTAATGTAGAAGGAGAAAGATAAGAAGTGACCATGATGCTGTAATGCAGCATGAAGAACCCATGTATCTTTGATTCATCCCCATATACATTAGTAGTCACTGATGATTCTACACAATGTGTGTACATTTGTGTGGCCATCCTCATGTTATTGTGTCATCTGCATCCATTTTTCCAAAACCTGTCTTTCTTTACATGATAGTTTCACCTCTGCTCTAGCTGTGATCCAGGGTAGAGGCTTCTCAGGCAATGTGAGGTGTGCACATGACCATGCTACCTGTGTGATCCTTGAATAAACGAATTCAATAATTCTTTCCTGAAAATAAGCCTTCACAGGATAAGTACATACGGGGCCTGTTTCCAAAATATCCCACACATAGAATTGAAGTATACAACACTATTTTTATTTATTTTATTGAGCTCTACATTTTTCTCTGCTCCTCTCCCTGACTCTCCCCTCCCCCTTTAGCCCTCTCCAGAGGTCCCCATATTCACAATTTACTCAGGAAATCTTGTCTTTTTCGACTTCCCATGTAGATTAGATCTATGTATGTCTCTCTTAGGGTCTTCATTGTTGTTTAGGTTCTCTCGGATTGTGTTTTGTGGGCTGCTTTTTTCTTTATGTTTAAAACCCACTTATGAGTGAGTACATGTAATAATTGTCTTTCTGTGCCTGAGTTACCTCACTCAATATCTAGAAGAAAAACTCCAACCTAAGAAAGTTGGCTACATCAACAAAAACACTAACAATTGATGGTCTCATAGCAGTAAATTCCAAAGAAGGGGGTAATGCACAAATTAACATCACCAACAATGAAATTTAAGTTAACGAGAGATAGCAATCACTGGTCATTATTATCCTTAATATAAATGGACTCAACTCACCTATAAAAAGTCACAGGCTAACAGGTTGAACATAAAAACAGAATCCATCCTTCTTCTGCATAAAAGAAACTCACCTCAACCCTCAAAGACAGACATCATATCAGAGTAAAGGGTTGGGAAAAAATACTCCAATCATATTGAGTGAGGTAATTCTTTTGTATTCTTATTGCTCTAGCTAGAACCTCAAGTACTATGTTGAATAGATATGGAGACAGCATTATCTTTTCTCAGGTTTTATTTACTTATTTTTTTAATGTCTATTAAATTATAAAAGTTTCCATTTCCGCCCCTCCTCCCAACACCCTCCGAATTCCACCACTCCCTCTCCTCCTGCCTCTCCATCCCTAAGAGTAGTCAGGGTTTCCTGCCCTGTGGGAAGTTCAAGTTCCTCCCCCCTCCCTCCAGGTCCAGGAAGGTGAGTATCCAAACAGACTGGATCCCAAAAATCCAGTATATGCAGAGGAAACAAGTCCCAGTGTCATTGTCAATGGCTTTTCATAAAGCCTCAGGGCCAGCCACATCCAGAGAATCCGGCCACATTCAGAGATTCTGGTTAAATCACGTGCTCGTTCAGTTCCAGTCCAGCAGGCCTTGGTGAACTCTCATTAAATCAGTCCCCTTGTATCAGTGGGTGATGGCGCCCATCGCAGTCCTGATTTCTTTTTTCATTTTCTTCATCCTTCTGCTCCTCATTTGGACCATGGAGGGCTCCGTCCGGTGCTCCAATATGGGTCTCCATCTGTATCGCCATCCAATGTCGGATGAAGGTTTCCTCTGCTCTTGCATTCTTTGTTCACGTTCTCCTTCCTTCTGCCTCTCCTTTGGACCTAGGGAGCTAGGTCCAGTGTTTCAATGTGGGTCTCCGCCTCCATCTCCCTCAATCGCCAGATGAGGGTTCTATGGTGATATGCAAAATGTTCATCATTATGGTTGTTGGCCAAGGCCGGTTCAGGCACCCTCTCCTCCGTTCAGAGAACAATCTGGGGATCTCTCCTTGGACCTGGGATCCCCTTTATACTAAAGTCTCTTGTAAACCCTAAAATGACTCCCTTAGTTGAGGTATATGCTTCCCTGATCCCATATCTATCCATTCTCCCTCCCCCCATCCCAGTCCCCCTATCTTTCCCCATTCCTCCCCTACTCCCTTCTCTCTAACCCTCTCCCATTCCAACAGCCCTCCCCACCCCCCCATGCACCCGAGGTTACCTGGCACTCTTGTCTATTTCCAATCTCCAGGAGGATAGCTACATGATTTTCGTCAGGTTCACTTTCTTATTTAGCTTCTCTAGGATCATGAACAATAGGCTCAAAGACCTTTAATTACGGTTAGAATCCACTTATGAGTGAATACATACCATATTCCTCTTTTTGGGTCTAGCTTACCTCACTCAGTAAAGCGTTTTCTATTTCCATTCATTTGCATACAAAATTCAAGATGTCATTGTTTTTTACCGCTGATTAAAACTCTAATGTATATATGTTCCACACTTTTTTTAACCATTCTTCTATTGAGAGGCACCTAGGTTGTTTTCAGGTTCTGGCTATTACAAATAGTGATGCTATGAACATAGTTGAACAAATGCTTTTGTAGTATGTTAGGGCATCTCTTGGGTATATTCCCAAGAGTGGAATTGCTGGGTCCTGAGGGAGGTTGACTCCCAGTTTCCTGAGAAACCGCCACACTGATTTCCACAGTGACTGCACAAGTTTGCATTCCCACCAACAATGGATGAGTGTTCCCCTCATTCCACATCCTCTCCAACATTGGCTATCATTGGTGTTTTTGAGTTTGACTATTCTGACAGGTGTAAGATGATATCTCAAAGTTGTTTTGATTTGCATTTCCCTGATCGCTAAGGAGGTTGAGCATGACCTTAAGTGCTTTTTAGCCATTCAAAGTTCATCTGTTGTGAATTCTCTGTTCAGTTCAGTACCCCATTTTTTAATTGGGTTAATTAGAATTTTAGTGTCTAGTTTCTTGAGTTCTTTGTATATTTTGGAGATCAGACCTTTGTCTGTTGAGGGGTTTGAGAAGATCTTCTCCAAGTCAGAAGGTAGCTTTTTGTCTTACTGACAGTTTCCTTTGCTTTACAGAAGCTTCTCAGTTTCAATAGGTCCCATTTATTTATTGTTTCTCTTATTGTCTGCGCTCCTGGGGTTCTGCTTAGGAAGTGGTCTCCTGTGCCAATGTCTTGTAGACTACTTCCTACTTTCTCTTCTTTCAGGTTCAAAGTGGTCGGATTAATGTTGATGTCTTTAATCCATTTGGACCTGAGTTTTGTGCATGGTGATAGATATGGATCTATTTTCATTCTTCTGCAGGTTGACATCCAGTTATGCCAGAACCATTTGTTAAAGATGCTATCCTTCTTCCATTGTATAGCTTTAGCTCCCTTGTCAAAAATCAGGTGTTCATACGTTTGTGGGTTAATACCCGGGTCTTCTATTCGATTCCATAGGTCTACTTCTCTGTTGTTATGCCAATACCAAGCTGTTTTCAATACTGTTGCTCTGTAATAGAGTTTGAAGTCAGAGAAGGTAATGCCTCCAGATGTTCCTTTATTGTATAAGAATGTTTTGGCTATCCTGGGTTTTTTGTTTTTCCATATATACTTGATTATTGTTCTCTACAGGTCTGTGAAGAAGTTTGATGGGATTTTGATGGGAATTGCATTGAATCTATAGATTGCTTTTGGTAGAATTGCCATTTTTACTATGTTGATTCTCCCAATCCAAGAGCAGGGGAGGTCTTTCCATTTTCTGGTATCCTCCTCAATTTCTTTCTTCAAGGACTTACAGTTCTTATCAAATAGGTCTTTCACTTCCGTGGTTAGAGTTACCCCAAGATACTTTATGCTATTTGTGGCTATCATGAAGGGTGATGTTTCTCTGATTTCCCTCTCTGCTTCTTTTTCCTTTGTGTATAGGAGGACTACCAATTTTTTGGAGTTGATCTTGTATCCTGCCACATTACTAAAGGTGTTTATCAGCTGTAGGAGTTCTTTGGTAGAGTTTTTGGGATCGCTTATGTACACAATCATATCGTCTGCAAATAACGAATGTTTAACTTCATCCTTTCCAATTCGTATCCCCTTGATCCCCTTATGTTGTCTTATTGCTATTGCTAGAAATTCGAGCACTATAATGAAGAGGTATGGTGAGAGTAGACAGCCTTGTCGTGTTCCTGATTTTAGTGGAAAGGCTTTGAGTTTCTCTCCATTCAATTTGATGTTAGCTGACGGCTTGCTGTATATTGCTTTTATTATATTTAGGTATGATCCTTGTATCCCCAGTCTCTCCAACACCTTTATCATAAAAGGGTGTTGAATTTTGTCCAATGCTTTTTCAGCATCCAATGAAATGATCATATGGTTTTTTTCATTCAGTTTATTTATATGATGTATTACATTGATAGATTTGCGTATGTTGAACCAGCCCTGCCTCTCTGGGATGAAGCCCACTTGATCATAATGGATAATTTTTCTAACGTATTCTTGGATTCGGTTTGCCAGTATTTTATTGAGTATTTTTGCGTCAATGTTCATGAGTGAGATTGGTCTGTAATTCTCTTTCTTGGTCGTGTCTTTGTGTGGTTTTGGTATCAGGGTAACAGTAGCCTCATAAAAAGAGTTTGGCAATGATTCTTCTGTTTCTATATTGTGAAATATGTTAAGGAGTATAGGTATTAGCTCTTCCTGGAATTTCTGGTAGAATTCTGCATTGAAACCATTTGGTCCTGGGCTTTTTTTGGTAGGGAGATTTTTAATAACAGCTTCTAATTCTTCACGACTGACAGGTCTGTTTAGATTGTTCACCTGGTCTTGGTTCAACTTTGGTATATGGTACTTATCTAAAAAAAAATGTCCATTTCTTTTACATTTTCCAACTTTGTGGCATATCAATTTTTGTAGTAAGATCTAATGATTCTCTGAATTTCCTCTGTGTCTGTGGTTATGTCCCCCTTTTCATTTCTGATCTTATTAATTTGCATGTTCTCTCTCTGCCGTTTGATTAATTTGAATAGGGGCTTATCGATCTTGTTGATTTTCTCCAAGAATCAGCTTTTTGATTCATTGATTCTTTGGATTGTTTTCTGTGTTTCTATTGTGTTGATTTCAGTCCTCAGTTTGAATATTTTCAGTCTTCTACTCCTCCTGGGTGAATCAGCTTCTTTTTTTTTCTAGAACTTTCAAGTGTGCTGTTAAGTCTCCAATGTGTGCTTTCTCCGTTTTCTTTAATTGGGCACTTAGTGCTATGAACTTTCCTCTTAGCACTGCTTTCATAGTGTCCCATAGGTTTGAGTACATTGTGTCTTTATTTTCATTAAATTCAAGGAAGACTTTAATTTCTTTCTTTATTTCTTCCTTGACCCAGGGATGATTCAGTAGTTGACTGTTCAACTTCCATGAATTTGTTGGCTTCCTGGGGGTAGCACTGTTGTTGAATTCTAACTTTAATCCATGGTGGTCTGACAAGACACAGGTGGTTACTAATATTTTTTTGTATCTGTGGAAGTTTGCTTTGTTACCCAGTATGTGGTCAATTTTCGAGAAGGTTCCATGAGCTGCAGAGAAGAAGGTATATTCTTTCCTATTTGGGTGGAACATTCTACAGATGTCTGTTAAGTCCATTTGAATAAATACCTCCAATAATTCTCTTATTTCTCTGTTAGGTTTCTGACTGATTGACCTGTCCATTGGTGAGAGAGGAGTGTTGAAGTCTCCTACTATTAGTGTGTGTGGTTTGATGACTGCCTTGAGTTCTAGAAGTGTTTCTTTTACATAAGTAGGAGGCTTTAGATTAGGTGCGTAGATATTCAGGATTGAGACTTCCTCCTGATGAATTGTTCCTGTTATGAGTATAAAATGCCCATCTCCATCTCTTCTGATTGTTTTTAGTTTGAAGTCAATTTTGTTGGAAATTAGAATGGCCATACCTGTTTGTTTTTTAGGACCGTTTGCTTGAAAAACCTTTTCCCAGCCCTTTACTCTGAGTAGATGTCTGTCTTTGTGGTTGAGGTGTGTTTCTTGTAAACAGCAGAATGTTGGATCCTGTATTCGTATCCAATCTCTTAGTCTGTGCCTTTTTATAGGTGAATTGAGTCCATTAATATTAAGTGATATTAATGACCAGTGGTTGTTGTCTCCGGTTATTATTATTTTTTGTTTATTTGTTTAATAGAGTTTGTATGTGTCCCTTTTTTGAGTTAATCTCGTGAAGGGTCGCTAGATGTCTGAGTTATTGTAGGTAATGTTGGCAATGTTGGATTCCGTGGGTTGCGATTTTCCTTCTATTACTTTGTGTAAGGCTGGGTTTGTGGCTACGAATTGTTTAAATTTGTTCTTATCTTGGAATATTTTGTTTTCTCCATTGATAGTGAACGATAGCTTGGCTGGGTATAGTAGTCTGGGTTTGCATCCATGCTCTCTTAGTTTCTGCAGTACCTCTATCCAGGACCTTCTGGCTTTCATGGTTTCCATAGAGAAGTACAGTGTATGTCTGATAGGTTTACCTTTATAAGTTACTTGCCCTTTTTCCTTTGCAGCTCTTAATATTCTTTCTTTAATCTGTATGTTTTGTGTTTTGATTATTATATGGCAAGGGGATTTTTTTTGATCAAGTCTATTTGACAATATTCCTTCTGTTTCTATTGTGTGCAACAATTTGAGGAGTATTAATATTAGCTCTTCTTTGAATTTCTAAAAGAATTCTGTACTGAAACCATCTCATCCTGACCTTTTTTGGTTGGGAGAATGTTAATAATTGTTTCTATTTCCTTAGAAGTTATATGTCTGTTTAAATTGTTTACCTTGTCTTGATTTCATTTTGGTACTTTGTACCTATCAAGAAAGTTGTCTATGTCTTTTAGGTTTTCCAATTTAGTGGAGTAGAGGGTTTCTGAAGTATGACAATGATTATCAGGATTTGCTCAGTGTCTGTGTTATATCCTCCTTTTCATTTCTGATTTTCGTAATTTGAGCGTGTTCTCTCTGCCATTTGATTATTTTGGATAAGGGTTAGTCTATCTTGTTCATTTTCTCGAAGAACGAAATCTTTGTTTTAATGATTATATATGTTGTTCTTCTTGATTCCATTTTATTAATTTCAACATTCATTTTGGTTATTTTCTGTGGTCCACTACTCCTGGATGAGTTTAGTTCTTTTTGTTCTAGAGCTTCCATGTGTGCAGTTAAGTTGCTTATGAGTGATATATCCAAATTTCTTATGTAGGCACTTGGTGCTATGAACTTTCCTCTTAGCACTGCTTTCATAGTGTCCCATAAGTTTGGGTATGTTGTGGACTCATTATCATTGCATTCTAAGAAGTCTTTGATTTCTTTATTTATTCTTGACACACTGATGATTCAGTTGAGAATTGTTCCATTTCCATTAGTTTGTAGTGTTTCCATAGTTTGTGTTGTTATCAAACTCTAACTTTAACCCATGGTGATCTGATAACAAGGTGTTATTCTAGTTTTTTGTATGTTTTGTGAGTTTCCTGATTCCTGAGTATGTGATCAGTTTTAGAGAGGGATCCATGATGTGCTGAGAAGAAGGTATATTCTTTTGTGTTTGGGTGAAATGTTTGCTCTGTTAAGTCCATTTGAGTCATGACATCTGTTAATTCCCTCTTTTCCCCCATTTAACTTCTGTTGATCAGACCTGTCAATTGGTTAAAGCTGGGTGTTGAAATCTCCCACTGTTAGTTTGATTTAAGCTTTATAATTCAATGTTTGATTTAAGCTTTATAAATGTTTCTTTTACAAATGTGGGTGCTCTTGTATATTGGGCATAGATGTTCAGAATTGAGATTTCATCTTGATGGGTTTATCCTCTGATCAGTATGCAGTGTCCTTCTCCACCTCTTTTGATTAATTTTAGTTGAAATTCTGTTTTGTTAGATATTAGGGTAACTACACTGACTTCTTTCTTCAGACAATTTGATTGGAAAATCAAACCATATACTCTGAGGTAATATCTTTTTTTGAGGTTGAGGTATTTTTTTGCCTACAATAGAAGGAGACAACGTCTTTTCATGTACATTCTGATAGTCTGTCTCTTTTATAGTGAATTGAGTCCATTGATACTAAATGATGTGATTGATCAGTGATTGTTATTTTTTCTTATTTTGGGTTTTGGTGGTAGTGATGCTAATATTTGTGGTTCCCATCGTTGGGTTTAGCTGTTGTGAGATTATTTTTTGTCTGTATTTTTGTGAATATAAGTGCGTTTGTTGGGTTGAAGTTTTCCTTCTAGTACTTTCTTTTGTGCTGCATTTGTGGATGGAGAAATGTCTCAGCAATTAAGAACACTGTCTGCTCTTCCAAAGGTCCTAAGTTCCATTCCCACCAACCACATGATAGCTCATAACTATTTGTAATAAGATCTGGTGCCCTCTTGAGGAAGTGACCTGGTCAGTCATTATTATCAACTTAGACCATGAAATCCAACATGGACCAATTCAGCAGAACTGCCATATGTGAGCTACCCATGCATGTTTCAGAATTGCCAGGGCATAAATTTCATTTCTTATTCATTGCTTAAATCAAGTTTTGTCATAAAATATCTTGCTTTCTGTGTCTATTGTGATTGAAACTTTTGCTGTGTATAGTAGTCTGGGCTAGTATCCATGTTCTCTTAGTATCTGTGAAATGTCTGTCCAGAACCTTCTGGTTTTCAGAGACTCCATTCAGAACTCGGGTGTAATTCTGATAAGTCTGCTTTTATACATTATTTGTCTTTTTTCTTTTGAACAATAGGATGCTTTCATTATTCTGATGTTTAGTGTTTTCATTATTATGTGATAAGAGTACTTTTTTGGTCATGCCTATTTGGTGTTCTGTAAGCTTCTTATACCTTTATAGGTGTGTCCTTCTTTAAGATAGGAAAGTTTTCTTCTTGGACTTTGATGAATATATTTTCTGTGCCTTTGAGTTGGGATTCTTCTTCTATTGAAGGAGTAAGTCACAAAATAATCACTCACAAGTTTGGAATTATGATTAATAAAAGGGTTATTTATATAAAGGGAGAAAAACTTACAGCCCTCTGCATGATCAGGAACGAAGTCTAACAGCCGGAAGCAGAGCTGGATGCAAGAGAGTGAAAACACAGCTACCACTTCTTTATAAAACAAAAGATACCATGCCCAAGTGGGCTGTTATCTTAAAGACTATTGGCTGAAGGAGCTGTAGTAGCTCCCGCAGCATTTTATCACTATTATTCTTAGGTTTGGTCTTTCAGGCAAACCAGATTTCCTGGATATTTTGTGTTAGGAATTCATTAGATTTAACATTTTCTTTGACTGATGAATCTACTTCTTCCATCATATCCTTAGCACCTGTTATTCTCTCTTCCATTTCTTGTGTTTTGTTACTGATATATCTGTTGTTCCTTCTTGCTTTCTCACATTTTCCATTTCCAGAATTTCCCTGGTTTGTGTTTTCTTTATTGCTTTTTTATCAGTTTTCAAGCCTTGAACCATTTCCTTCATTTGTTTTTTTGTTTTTCTTGGCTTTCTTTCAGAAATTCATTGATTTCTTCCAATTTTTTATTTGTCTTTTTCTTGACTTCTTTAAGGGAATTTTTCATTTCTTCTTTAAGAACTTCTCTCATCTTCCTTAAAGTAATTTTAATTTTATTTTCTTGTGTTTGGCTGCATTGGAATCTTCAGGTGTTGCTGTTGTAGAATCTCTGAGTTCTGGAGATGGTGCAATATTGCTCTTTTGGCTATTGAATGTATTCTTACATTGGTGTTTACTAATCTTTTCTTCCAAACAATGTGGCTTGTGCCTGTGTCTGTTCTTTCAACTGCTGTGGTTTATACTTGTGCCTAATTTTCCAAATGGTGTGATTTGAGCCTATGCCTACATAATCTTATGGGTCTGTGGTGGAGAACTGGCCAAGGGAAAAATGTTTAGGTTCATGGGGTTGGGCGCAGAGTGAGTCTTGGTGGACAACTTCCAGTGGCTATTAGAGGTTTTTGTGTGACCTGGAGTGGCTGATGGTGGGACACTGTCCAGTGGGTGGTAGGGGTTTGGGCACAGCCTGGAGGGATGTCCCTCACCTGACTGCATGCTGGTGGGGACCTTATTTGTAGAAAAAAAACAGGCTAGTTAAGGGATAAAACAATTATATTTTTATATTATAAAGGGAAAACTAATAAAACAGGAAATTGCATGCCACAGGAATCACCCAGAAAGAGTAAGCACCTGACCATGTACATGTTTTTATCTCTGGATCCCAGAAAGCTGCACCTTAATGAAGGCTCACCTCTTAAAGATAATTGGCTAACAAGGTTCCCCATCATCTCTCCCCTTTTGTCTGAACAAGATTCTGGAGTAATAATGCATCAGCACCAATGTCTAGTAAGCCTTCAAAAAAATGCCATTCATACACACTCTTAGCTTTGGTGTTTGGTCATTTATAGACATCTGCCAGAATATATGTTTCCTATGTCCTACTGAAGTTTTTGACTCATCATCCACATTTATCCATCATTCAGACCAATATTGTTTTTTGCAGTAGGCATTGTATTTTTTTAATTGTCCTGGTGAGACACATTCTCCACAGTAACTGGGAATGACTGGACCACATTCATCATGAGGTCCTGCAAGAGGCCCCCCATGGAGTTTCCCAAAGGTATTAGGTTGCCTTGACTGTCTTTTGTTGACTTCAATTCATTGGACTAATGTTGGCCTTTGCAACACATTCTACATATACTTGAAGGCTGAGTCTTCATATTCTTGCCATCCGCAAAGGAAACAGTCTTCCTAAAAATTTCTTGTCTATAATATCCTCTCAAATGTCCCATTCTGGTGTGGGAGAATAGTCTGTATTCTGTCAATCATGTTTTAAATAAATGCTGATTGGCCAGACAGAAAGTATAGGCAGTTCAACCACACAGAAAGTAGAGTTGGGGCAATGAGAACAGGAGATTTCTGGGAAGAAGTATGCTCTTCCCGGACTCCTGCCCAGATCACCAAAGAAGCAGGATATGACATGCACCACCAAAAAAGGAACCAAGACATGTGGCTAACATAGATAAGAATAATGGGTTAATATAAGCTACAAGAGCTAATAAGTAGCCTGAGCTAATGGGCCAAACAGTTTATATCTAATACAGACTCTCTGTGTATTTCTTTGGGGCTGAAGGGCTGCGGGAACCAGGCAGAACAAAAACCCCAACAAGCCGGCCCTCATGTTACATGATTCTACAATTAAAACATTTGGTATTTTGATGCCTCCTCTTACTATTGGGTGTTGCTTCTCCTACCCATGTTTCTGTACCATAGTCAAGTGTCTCGACATTCATTGTATGCAAGACCCATTCAACCGTGGGTACTGATCTGTTCTTTAAAGGTCCAAGGATCCTTTTGCATTCTAAGTTGGCATTCTCATAAGCCAAAGATTTAATTAGTATACATTTAGCTTCTGGGTCAGATACCCCTATTTGTACAGCCTTAGTTAATCTTTGTAAAAAGTCACCAAAAGATTTTCTCAGTTCCTGTTTAACCCTAAGATATGATTCAACTCTATATCCTAGTTTCTAAATCCTGTCCCAAGTATTTAAAGCTGCTGTGATACTTAGGGACAAAGTGTGCTCATTGTAAATAGCCTGATTCTGAGAATCAGAGTAGAGTTCCTTGCCCAAAATTTGATCTTGGGAAATCTCAAGTCCTTTTGCTTTTTCCAGTTGCTCTAAAAGTTTAGTTTCTTCCCTAAAGTAGCACCACCAAAGCAACTGGAATCCATTTTCTAAGACCACTGAAATTAACTGAGTCCAGTCTTGTGTTGTTGCTTTGTTACTAGAAGACCACGTTTTGACTATTTCCCTAACAAAGTACAAATGTATTTTGTAAAATACAATGGCTTATTTAATATCCTTTATATCAGTCATACATATGGGCTCCCATGCATATTCTTTGATTACCTTAGGATATTTTGTGCCAGATGTTATTTCTGATGATATCACTGGAAAGGCAGGTAGAAATCTGTGTAAGTTTGGTACATACTGATGAGGTTCAATTTTTTGTCTCTGTACCATTTGGTCTTCAAATTCGATAAATTCCTCAATCTTTTAAAATCTATTTACCACTGCCTTTTGTAAAGTCTGGATCTCTTGTCCACTGTTCTTTTCTAATGCCCTCATTAAGGATTCCAAGGTGTGAAGTATGTCTAATAGAAATAATATGTCATCCTTGCACTAATTTTTATAGCATGTATATTTCCTTCCTGGAGAGACATTCTATCAGTCAGTCTATCATATCCCTTTGACAGAGTCCAAATAATACATTCAATGGTACAAGTTTTCTCAATATGTCAGCACCCTCTGTAACAGACTGAGTTTTGTTTATCAAACTGGCTATATCTTTCTCCAGAGTGTCGAATTTTCCATTTAGCAATTACTATAAGTCTGTAAAAATTGTAACATTTCTAAAAGTACCTCGTTCGATTGAGTTTTGTTAGTCAAATTGTTTGTATCCTTCTCCAGAATTTTGAATTTTCCTTTTAATTGGTCAATGTCAGTCTGTAAAGACTGCATTATTTCTAAAAGTGCCTCATTCTTGGGCCTATTATTATACCATGTTTTTAAGGAAAAAATACGGAGAACAATACTAATCCTCAGAATGAAATATAATGATGTAGGATGAAAATCATATAAATCTTGTATGACATAATAAATAGTATAAGTAAAAAAGCTAGTGAATTCCTGGATGGTTAAATCGCCTATCATTTTGATCTTTTCAATTATAAATTTATAATTTATATTTTTGATACTAAATCTTACATGTGGTTTAGTTAGCTAACTGGAGTAGTTGCAATAACTGTTGCCTGTCAGTAGGTGCCTCAGCCCACTTGTAGTTGTGTGGTTGGTTTGAGTCTGATTCTGGTGCTAAATGACAAACAATGCTCAAATTAAAAACAATTATTTAATGTTCATCACAGACTGTGTGCTCTGTGTATGTTCCTGACTGCTTGATGGTCACCCAAGCAGTAGAATAGCAAATGCAGACAAATTGTTAGGGACAGTGGAACAGTAGGCTCACACAGGGCAAGCCCAGAGCAGCTCTAAGTCCTCAGGCACCTTGAGGTGTTTAATGAGGAAATATAAAGAACTGTGGTCAATCTGTAGCAAGAAAGGCTGCTGCACAAGGATTCTATACCCAAATAAACTGCTGGCTCTGAGCACAGGCCAAGGCTTTGGTGGGTTGATAGAGGGGGCGTGGGCTAAATGCACATCTAGCCCAACAGAGGATGTGAGGGCACTCAGGACCATGAATTGCATATTAAACTTTGGGTTCCAAGTGTAGAAATAACCAGGCTAGTTAAAGGATAAACCAATTACATTTTTATTTATTATCAGGGGAAAATTCACAAAACAGGAAATGAGAATTCCAAGTTCTGCTACATCCTGTAGGAATACCTCAGAGAGAGCAAGCACCTGGATGGGCAAATGTTTTACCTCTCTGGGTCTGAGAAAGTTACACCTTAGCTAAGACTCACCTCTTAAAGATAATTGGCTAACAAGGTTCCCCATTACTTATCCAAAGATCTTTAGATCATAGATCCCTCAGTTGGATGGTTTTATTCTCCAGGGAAGACAAAAATGAAATGATGCCCAGACATTATTTTGGGGGACTTTTCCCTTTTGTCAGGTTGAATTGTCATGTCATTTGATGAACTATTTCCTTTCCTAATCAAAAGGTCTTTCATATGTAAATTAGTTTTTTTATCATCTTTGATGGTATCTATAGCTTTTCTTCTCCTGTGGAAAGAAAAGTGAAACTTCTTCCCCATTGTAATACATATCCTAGTTTCCATTCTGAGGTCAACACATCTTTAAAATATGCTTACTAATTCAGTTTTTTATTGTCCACTGTCTCTCTGCAGCTGTTGTTCCCGTTTCATTTAGCATTTTACAAATTTAAAGGCAACAAAACATTTTATAATCTGTCTCTCAGGATTACTATTACCTCTTTCTGTTTTTTAAAGCATTTCTTTTAAAGTGATTAGATCTTTCAATAATTGCTTGTCCTACATGATTATTTGGTATGCCTATAACATGCTTTATGTTGTAATATATATATACATATATACAGACATATGCTTGAACAGTGTCAGTCTTAATTTGTACAGATAATCCCATGGTGATGATAACTTTTAATAGATGTATAATTGTATAATTTATCTTTTCAGATCTCAAAGCAGTTGCCCACTAAAATCCTGAATATGTATTGATGGCATGATGTACATATCTTAATTTTCCAAACTTGGCAAAAGGAAACACATATATTTGTCAAATTTTATTTCTTTTAGTACCCTTTAGATTAATTCCTTAGGTAATGGAGTTTGATTATACAAAGAATAAGTAGGACATTTGCTTATAATTTCCTTGGTTTGTTGCCAAGTAATTAAAAAATCTTTTTTCAAACCCTAAATATTAACATGGTAGTTCTTATGATATTCTGGGGCTTCTAACACATTTCCTACTAATAGCTGAAAATTTTCATCATTACCTTGTGATACAGGGCCTAATAGGCCTATAAGGAGTTTCATATTTGTTGTATATAAGGAATGGTTCCCATTTCTGACTATTTCCTATACTGGATAAATAACGAAGTTAATTGTGAATCATCAGGTTGAAGTTTAATTATTTCAATATATAAAACAACACTTCCTGCATATGAGAATCAGTAACTATATTGAGGGATTCTAGAAAACCTAACAATACCAAGAGAATACCATATAATTCAGACTTTTAACAGAGTCAGAAGCATTTTGAGCCATTTTAATTAAATTTTCTGATTTATAACCTTTTATAACCTGCTCTTCCAGTTTAGAATGTAGGGGCTACAGATATTGGTGTTCTCTGAACAATATGAGAAAGGACCACCAATTGGTTCCTTTTGTAACTTGATGTCCCTTGCTTTTCTGATGTTAAAGGCCATTTTTCCACCCAGACAGGTTTATCATTTTAAGTGTATGACTGTTGACATCTTCAAGAGATCACCAGTTCTTGTGTTCTTTTGTGTACAACTTGAACACTCTGTGGCTACTCTAAAGAACACATTTTTATATTTCTCCCTGAATCATTCTCTATTTTATGGTTTATTTTAGAGATTGGAATAATGTAGATCTGTGTTTTCCACTGTAATAATAAATCATGTCCCTGGAAGTTCATTGCTATGTTGACCACATCTTGTTTTAATTTCCCTCTCTGTCCTTCTGGTACTATGCATTCAACCCATTTTGTGCTGTGCTTTACCTGAAATAAAGTTTCAATCCCTAGAATATCCATGCTTAGTCCCTGAAGAGGCCAATTTGCATGCCAAGATTTTGGTGCAACTATGATTACATCTTCTCCTTTATCTACCAAACACTCAATTTCAATGCCATTTAATTATATTGTTAAATTTGATCTTTGATCATTTATACAAGTTTTTATGATTTCTTCTGAAATTTTTGTTTTATCTCCTCAAGTTGTTCTATCATCTGAAGAAGTATGGGGTTTTTTGTTTGTTTGTTTGTTTGTTTTTACACCAGGCATTATGGTGTTTAATTGCTCTGTGGAGGCATTTCCCCCATAGTGACAGGGAATGATTGAACCAAATTTGACCAGGGGTCCTACAAGAGGCTCCCCCAAGGCAAGTAAAGATATCAAAGATTTACCTTGTCTGTCCCTTGTTGACCTAGATTTAATGATCCAGTTTTTGCCTTTGCCATACCTTCTTCATATTCCAGAAGATTGTGGGGTTTTTTTTAGATTATTTCTAAGAAAAAACATTGTTTCTAGTATTTCCCTGACTAAAATCTCTTTTGAGATGACCTTGATTATCACAATATCTGACATTTTGATTTTTTTCAAGCTTTGGAAATTACCAGTTCTAATATCATCATGGTTAATAGACTTCATATAGACTGTATGTTGGATATATTCCTTTCTGACTGATGATCTTGCTTTTAAAGGCTCAATTACCTCCAGCATTGTTAATTGCCATTTTAAAATGCCAAATATTCAGGTAATATTTGTCTAGTTTCTGGATTTGGTATCATTTTATTTACAACTGAATTAAAACTTTGAAAAAAAGTGAAAGTTTCTTTTGTGGCCTGTCAAATTTTATTAAACTACTCAGCTCCATTTCCAACTTCTTCAACTTCATTAAAAGCTACTGTATGGCATAGAGTCAATGTGCATTAATCATATATAGACTGTCCTCACACGTCAGCGTAATTACCCTCTCCAATAAATTGATCTTTGTTAATTACAATATCTTTAACCCTATTTCATGTTTCAGTGGCTCTAACCTCCTCTTTCTACTAGGACCTCCAATGTAATTGAGGACCAGGTCCCAGTACTGCTGTATCCAAATCTTCTCAGTCTTGTGGGATAATTCTGTTACTAGACAACCATAAAATTAACATATACCTCAAGAAAGGAATATGTATACAATATGGGACTATTACTTTCTTAAATCTTCTCAAATCTAACACTTCAAAGGACACCAGTGAATGATTCCATAGCCTTTGAGATACCTATCATTTGTTGGTTGTTCCTGAATGGTGACTGGATAAATTAAGATTGGTTTTTGAATAGCCTTGGGCCAGTCATCTTTAATTTCATTATGTAAAGGTAATGTCGGTTCTTCTCTAAATTACTCTGTTTCAATTTGAATATTTTTGCTATCTGTATTAGCAAGTTTTCTGAGGGCTAGAAACTTATTAGTCAAAATATTATTATTTCATTTAGTAATTACTTTCTACTCGTTTATTTATTTATTTATATTATTTAAAAATTCCACCAAATCCCATTTCCCTCCAGCTCCACACCTCCCCCTCCCTCTCTAGTCTTAAGAACTGTCAGGGTTAACAGCCCCGTGGGAACTGCAAGGTCCTCCCCCTCCATCAAGGTCTATAAAGGTGAGCATCCAAACAAACCAGGCTCCCACAAAGTCAGTCCATGTAGTAGGATCAAAACCCAGTGCCATTGTCCTTGGCTTATCAGTCAGCCTTCATTGACAGTCACATTCAGAGTGTCCAGTTTGATCAAATGGTCCAACACTCCCAGTCCAGCTGGCCTTGGTGACCTCCCATTAGATCAGTTCCACCGTCTCAGTGGGTGGGTGCACCCCTCGTGGTCCTGAGTTCCTTGCTCACGTTCTCCCTGCTTCTGCTCCTCATTTGTACCTTAGGTGCTCACTCCAGTGTTCCAATGTGGGACTCTGTCTCTATTTCCATCCATCGCCAGATGAAGGTTCTATGGTGATATGCAAGATATTCTTCAGTGTGGCTATGGGACAAGACCAGTTCAGGCACCCTCTCCTCTGCTGCCCAAGGAACAATCTGGGGACCTCTCCTTGGAACTGGGAACCCCTCTAGAGTCAAGTCCTTGCAAACCCTAAAATGGCTCCCTTAATTAAGATGTTTACTTCCCTGGTCTCATATCTACCCATCCTCCATCCCACCCATCCCATTCCCCAAACTCTCCCGAATGCCCCCTTGACCCTTCTCTCTACCCATCTCCCCTTACATGCATCCCACAGACCCCCGCGCATCCAAGTTTTGCCTGGCAATCTTGTCTACTTCCAATACCAAGGAGGATAACTATATGAATTTCTTCAGGTTCACCTTCTTATTTAGCTTCTCTCGGACCACGAATTATAGGCTCAATGTCCTTTACATATAGCTAGAATCCCCTTATGAGTGAGTACATACCTTATTCCTTTTGGGGGGTCTGGGTTACCTCACTCGGTAAAGGGTTTTCTATTTCCATCCATTTGCATGCAAAATTCAAGATGTCATTGTTTTTTACCATTGAGTAAAACACTAAGGTATATATGTTACACACTTTCTTTGACCATTCTTCGATTGAGGGGCACCTAGGTTTTTCCAGGTTCTGGCTATTACAAATAGTGCTGCTATACAGATACTTGAACAAATGCTTTTGCAGAATGACAGGGCATCTCTTGGGTATATTCCCAAGAGTGGAATTGCTGGGTCCTGAGGCAGGTTGACTCACAGTTTCCTGAGAAACTGCCACACTGATTTCCAAAGTGGCTGCACAAATTTGCATTCCCACCAACAATGGATGAGTGTTCCCCTTACTTCACATCCTCTCCAGGAAAGGCTATTATTGGTGGTTTTGGTTTTAGCTATTCTGACAGGTATAAGAAGGTATCTGAAAGTTCTTTTGATTTTCATTTCCCTGATCGCTAAGGAGGTTGAGCATGACCGTAAGTGTCTTTAGGCCATTCGAAGTTCTTCTGTTGAGAATTCTCTGTTCAGTTCAGTACCCCATTTTTAATTGGGTTAATTAGAGTTTTAGTGTCTAGTATCTTGAGTTCTTTGTATATTTTGGAGATCAGACCTTTGTCTGATGAGGGGTTGGTGAAGATCTTCTCCCAATCAGTAGGTTGCCTTTTTTGTCTTAATGACAGTGTCTTTTGCTTTCCAGAAGCTTCTCAGTTTAAGGAGGTCCCATTTATTCATTGATTCTCTTATTGTCTGTGCAACTGAGGTTCTACCTAGGAAATGGTGACCTGTGCCTATGTCTTGTAGACTATTTCCCACTTTCTCTTCACATTTTCCAATTTTGTGGCATACAGGCTTTTGTAGTAATATCTAATGATTCTCTGAATTTCCTCTGTGTCTGTGGTTATGTCCCCCTTTTCATTTCTGCTCTTGTTAATTTGTGTGTTCTCTCTCTGGCATTTGATTAGTTTGGATAGGGGTTTGTCAATCTTGTTGATTTTCCCAGGAACCAGCTTTTTGTTTCATTGATTCTTTGGATTGTATTCTGTGTTTCAACTTTGTTGATTTCAGCCCTCAGTTTGATTTTTTCCAGTCTTCTACTCCTCCTTGGTGTGTCTGCTTCTTTTTTTCCAGAGCTTTCGGGTATGCTG
Organism: Myodes glareolus; assembly: GCF_982192425.1. Classification (NCBI taxonomy): domain Eukaryota; kingdom Metazoa; phylum Chordata; class Mammalia; order Rodentia; family Cricetidae; genus Myodes; species Myodes glareolus. The sequence goes on along the minus strand of NC_142027.1, from coordinate 91,231,407 downwards.
TTAAGTTTCTAATGTGTGCTTCCTCTGTTTCCTTTGTGAGGGTACTTAATGCTATGAACTTTCCTCTTAGCACTGCTTTCATAGTGTCCCATAGGTTTGAGTATGTTGTGACTTTATTTTCATTGAATTCATGGAAGACTTTAATTTCTCTCTTTATTTCTTCTTTGACCCAGTGATGGTTCAGTAGTTGACTGTTCAGTTTTCATGAGTTTGTAGGCTTTTTGGGGTTAGAATTGTTGTTGAATTCTAACTTTATTCCGTGGTGATCCGAAAGTACAGAGGTGATTACTACAATTTCTTTATATCTATGGATGTTTACTTTTTTACCAATTATGTGATCAGTTTTTGAGAAGGTTCCTTGAGATGCTGAGAAGAAAGTATATTCTTTTCTGTTTGGGTGGTATGTTCTATAGTTCCATTTGGTTCATTACATCTGTTAGTTCTCTTATTTCTCTGTTAAGTTTCTGTCTGGTTGACCTGTCCATTGGTGAGAGAGGAGTGTTGAAATCACCCACTGTTAGAGTGTGGGATTTGATGTATGTTCTGAGTTCTAGTAATGTTTCTCTTACATATGTGGGTGCTTTTATTTTAGGGGGTAGATATTCAGGATTGAGACTTCTTCCTGATGATCTGTTCCTGATATGAGCATAAAGTGTCCATCTCCATCTCTTCTGATTGATTTTAGTTTGAAATCAATTTTGTTAGATATTAATATTGCCACACCCAGGTTGTTTCTTTGGTCCATTTGATTGGAAACCCTTTTCCCAACCATTTACTCTGAGATAGTGTCTGTCTTTGTGTTTGAGGTGTGTTTCTTGTAGGCAGGAGAATGTTGAATCCTGATTTTGTATCCATTCTCTTAACCTGTGCCTTTTTATAGGTGAGTTGGGTCCATTGATATTAAGCGATATTAATGACCAGTGGTTGTTGACTCTGGTTATTTTTCATGGTGGTAGTGTTTGTATGTTTCCCTTCTTTGAGTTGTGCTGGTGGAGGGTTGTCAGATGCTTGTGTTATTATGGGTGTTGTTGGCTACCTTGGTTTGTGATTTTCCTTCTAGTATTTTCTATAAGGCTGGGTTTGTGGCTACGTATTGTTTAAATCTGTTTTTGTCCTTGAATATCTTGTTTTCTCCATCAGTGGTGAATGCAAGCTTCATTGGGTATAGTGGTCTGGGCTTGCATCTTTTGTTTCTTAGTTTCTGCAGCACATCTATCCAAGACCTTCTGGCTTTTATGGTTTCCATTGAGAAGTCAGTTGTGATTCTGATAGGTTTCCCTTTATACGTTACTTGACTTTTTCCCTTGAAGCTCTTAATATTTGTTCTTTATTCTGTATGTTTTGTTTTTGATTATTATATGTCCAGGGGATTTTTTTTTGATCCAGTCTATTTGGTGCTCTGTATGCTTCTTGTACCTTCATAGGAATATCCTTCTTTATGTTGGGAAAGTTTTCTTCAATAATTTTGGTGAATATATTTTCTGGGCCTTTGAGCTGTAAATCTTCTCCTTCTACTACCCCTATTATTCTTAGGTTTGGTCTTTTCACGGTGTCCCAGATTTCCTGTATGTTTTGTGTTAAGAATTTGTTGGATTTGTTTTGTTCTTTAATCAGTAATTTTATTTCCTCGATATTATCTTCAGTGTATGAGATTCTTTCTTCTGTCTGTTGTATTCTGTTGGTAATAATTGTCTCTGCAGTTCCTGTTCATTTACCCAAATTTTCCATATGCAGCCTTCCCTCAGTTTGCGTTTTCTTCATTACCTCCATTTCATTTTCCAAGTCTTGAATTGTTTTCCTTACCTGTTTGTTTGCTTTTTCTTGGTTTTCTTGGGTGTCTTTGAGAGATTTATTCATTTCATCTCCCTTTTTGTTTGTTATCTCCATTTCTTTATGGCAGTTGTTCACCTCCTGTTTAAGTTCCTCTATTATTATCATATAATTCTGTTTAAAGTCGAATTCTTCTATTTCTGTTGTAGTAGGGTGTGCAATTCTTCTTGTTTCATGATCCCTGGATTCTGGTGATGTCATGTTGCCTTTCAGGTTGTTGGAGGAATTCTTTTTTTATATATTTGTTTAACTAAAATCACCATAGAACCTTCATCTGGCGATGGATGGAAATAGAGAGAGAGACCCACATTGGAACACTGGACTTAACTCCCTAGGTCCAAATGAAAAGCAGAAGGAGGGAAAACATGAGCAAGATAGGCAGGACCAGAGGGAACCTTCATCCGATGATGGATGGCGATAGAGTCGGAGACCCACATTGGAGCACTGGACTGAGCCTCCAAGGTCCAAATGAGGAGCAGAAGGAGGGAGAACATGAAAAAGGAAATCAGGACCGCGAGGGGTGCGTTCACCCACTGATACAAGAGGACTGATCGAATGAGAGCTCACCAAGGCCAACTGGATTGGGACTGAACGAGCACGTGATCCAACCAGATTCTCTGAATGTGGCCAGATTCTCTGAATGTGACTGGCCCGGAGTCTTTCTGAAAAGCCATTTACAATGACACTGGGACTTGTTTCCTCTGCATACACTGGATTTTTGGGATCCAGTCTGTTTGGATGCTCACCTTCCTGGACCTGGAGGGAGCAGGGAGGAACTTGGACTTCCCAAAGGGCAGGAAACCCTGACTGCTCTTGGGGATGGAGAGGGAGGAGGAGGGGGAGTTGGGGGAGTGGGATGTTGTTGGGAGGAGGGGCAGAAATGGAAACTTTTATAATTTAATAAACTTTGAAAAAAAATTTCCACATCCTCCTCTCCTCCCCATACCCTCTCATTCCCCCCACTCCCTCTCCTCCCCCCCCTACTCCCTCTCCTCCTCCCTCTCCAGTCCTAAGAGCAGTCAGGGTTTCATGCCCTGTGGGAAGTTCAAGTTCCTCCCCTCTCCCTCCAGGTCTAGGAAAGTGAGCTACCAAACAGACTAGGATCACAAAAAGCCAGTACATGCAGACGAAACAAGACCCAATGCCATTGTAAATGGCTTTTCACTGGGCCCCCATGTCAGCCACATTCAGAGAATCCGGTTTGATTACATGCTCGTTCAGTCCCAGTCCAGCTGGCCTTGGTGAGCTCTCATTCGATCAGTCCTCTTGTATCAGTGAGTGAATGCATCCCTCACGGTCCTGATTTTCTTTTTCATGTTCTCCCTCCTTCTGCTCCTCATTTTGACCTTGGAGGCTCAGTTCAGTGCTCCAATGTGGGTCTCCATCTCTATTGCCATCCATCATCGGATGAAGGTTCCCTCTGGTCCTGCCTATCTTGCTCATGTTTTCCCTCCTTCTGCTTCTCATTTGGACCTAGGGAGTTAAGTCCAGTATTTCAATATGTGTCTCTGTCTCTACCTCCATCCATCGCCAGATGAAGGTTCTATGGTGATATGCAAATTATTCATCAGTATGGTTATGGGCCAAGGCCAGTTTAGGCACCCTCTCCTCTGCTGCTCAGGGAACAATCTGGGGACCTCTCCTTGGGTCTGAGAACCCCTGCTGGAGGAATTTTTCCATTGGCGTATGCCCATCACTTCCATCAAATGCAGCCAGGAGAGTCTTGGTGTCTTGGTCCAACCTTTGCTGTGACTGACTCTGGGTGGATCTCCTCAGTGCAGGTACAGGAACTGTTCTCCGGCTGGCCAGTCTGAAAGTTTGTCCTCAGCACAGGGACAGAACTCTTGGAGGTCTAAGGACCCTGCAGACAAAAGGGCTAACTTGAGGGGAATGGGAGAGTTGTGCAGAGCCAAGAAGCCCCTGCAGCAGAGCTGGAGGTGCCCTGCACTCCCCTCTGGCTGGGAGGGTGTGCACTCACCCCTCTGGGTGGATAGCCTCAGTGAAGGAGCAGGACCTGTTCCTGTTCCTGGGCCAAGGACCTCCCAGACAATCTCATTTAGTAATTGTTTAAAGGCTTGCATATTATCAGTAGTAACTTATCTAAGGTTTGTATCTTGTAAGGCTTGTATCTTATATGTAGTAAATTTTTCTAAAGTTCTGTTATCAGTCACCTTTTCATTCTCTTCATCAGTAAATATTCCTAAAGTTTGTATTTTATCAACTTCCACCTACATTATCAGTTAAAATTAATTAATTGAAAGTCTGCATGTTATGAGTAGTAACCCTTTCTAAGGCTTGTATATCATGAAGGTATTTCATTCCAGCCAGGAACCATGGTGACCCTGTTGGGGCGGTTCAGCCAAGCACCTGGGCTAGCCTACACCCTGTTGCCTGTAAGTATCAGGCAGAAAAGAGTGAGAGGTGCAGCTTTGTTACACATACCTTGACTTTTCTGCCTACCTCCAGTGAATTGGTCACAGCGGTTGCAAAGTTCCAAGGTTCTAAGGTCTCAAGGCAAGCAGTCTCAAGGTGAGTCAAGCTGCGTGAATTGGCAGCCCAGAGAGGGCTTTGGAAAACCCCAAATGTAGGAAAGCATCTCAGAAGGGGGATGGGGAAAAAATGAAGTGTACACCCGGGCACCCCTCTGCAGATAGCAGTTGGCATAACAGAACCATGCACTATCATGTGGTCTAACAATGCCCAATGTTGAGAATCAGATGTTAGCGATTTCTTTTACCATTTATGAAAAAAATAAAAATAAATATTACAACAACAAATAAGCTGAAGTGAATCACAAGCAACTACTATAGCATCTGCCACTGTTCTTTTCCTGGCTCAAAAAGCCTCGCCCCCCAACCTTTTGGCCGCGCATCTTCCCTCTAGCTCTCTCTTTCTCTCCTTCTGGGTCCTCCAAGACACCACTTTCATTGTATCCCATAAGTTTGTGTAGATGTGCATTCATTTTCATTGAATTCTTTCTAACAGATTTTTAATTTCTTCCTTTGTTCTTTTCCTTGCCCTAATGATCATTCAGTAGACTTGTTCAGTTTTCATGAATTTGTAGGCTTTCTGTTGTTTCTGTTGTTCTTGAAAACCAACTTTAATCCACAGTGGTCTAATAGGGCACAGGGGATGATTTCTACTTTCTTGAATCTGTAGAGACTTTCTTTGTGACTGAGGATATAATTTTATAATTTATTCATTTTTATTTTATGTGCATTAGTGTTTTACTTGTATGTATGTCTGTGTAAGGGTATAGGGTTCTCCTATAACAGGAGTTACAGAGAGTTATGAGCTGCCATGTGAGTGATAGGAATTGATCCCAGGAACTCTGAAAGAACAACCCCTGCTCTTAACCACTGAACAGTCTCTCCAGCCCCCAAAGATTTATTTGAAGAAAGTTCCATGAAGTGCTTAGAAGAAGACATATTCTTTTGTGTTTGTGTGAAAATTTCTGTAAATTTCTGTTAGGTCCATTTGAATCATATAATTTATTAATTCCATTATTTCTCTGTTTAGATTCTGTCTCGATGACATGTCAGAGTGAGAGTGGGGTATTGAAATCTGCCATTACTAATGTGTGGGGTTCAATGTGTGATTTATGCTTTCGTAACATTTCTTTCACAAATGTGAGTGCTATTGCATTTGGGACATATATACTCAAAATTGAGATATCATCCTAGTAGATTTTTCCTTGAACAAATATGCAATGTCCTTCTTCATTTCTTTTAATTAATTTCTTTTTTATTTATTTTGTATTTTTTATTTATTTTAATTAATTAATTAGTTTCTTTTGAAGTTTATTTTGATAGATATTAGGATAACTACACTAACTTGTTTGTTAGGTCCATTTAATTGAAAAATTGTTTTCCAATGCTTTACACTGAGGTAATATCTATCTTGGATGTTGGGGTATGTTTCCTGTATGCAGAAGAAGGATTTATGCTATTTGGTATAAATTGTGTTAAGCTCTGTCTTTTTATTGGGAAACTGAGTGCATTGGTATTTGAGAGATATTAATGTCAAGTAATTGTTAATTATTGTTATTATAATGTTGTTTGTGGTAGTAGTGGTTGTGTGTATGTGTGTGTGTGTGTAGATGTGTGTGTTCCTTCTTTGGGTTTTGCTAGTGTGAGATTATTTATTTTCTGTGTTTTCCTAGGTGTAGTTATTTTTCCTTGAATTAGAGTTTTCCTTCTAGTACATTCTGTAGGGCTGGATTTGTGGATAGATATTTACATTTCACTTTATAATACAGTATCTTGTCTTCTCTTTTTCAACTATGGTGATTTAAAATTTTGCTGTATATATTAATCTGAGCTGACATCTATGATCTTATAGAGTCTACAAAACATGTTTCCAAACACTTCTAACTTTTAAAGTCTCCAGAGAGAAGTTGGGTGTAATACATATAGGTGTGCATTTATATGTTACTTGGCCTTTTTCTCTTCCAGCTTTTAATTGTCTTTCTTTGTTCCGTTCATTTAGCATTTTCATTATTTTGTGACACAGGGACGTTCTCTTCTAACCTAATCTATTTGGTGTTCTTGTACCTTCATAGGTATATCCTTCTTCAAGTTATGGAAATTTTTGTTATGATTTTGTTGAATTATTTTCTAGGATTTTATGCTGAGATTTTTCTCCTTCTTCTAGTACTACTATTTTTAGGTTTGGTCTTTTCATGGTGTCCCAATTTCCTGATATTTCTGTTAAGAATTTGTTTGGTTTGACATTTACTTTGACCAAGGAATCTATTTCTTCTACTGTATCTTCAGTGTTTGAGATTCTCACTTCCATCTCTTGTATTCTGTGGGTGATGCTTGCATCTGTAGTTCCTGTTCATGAAACCATTTTGCATTTCCTGAATTCTATCACTTTGTGTTTTCTTTATTGCTTCTATTTTGATTTTTTATGTCATGAATATTTTCCTCCAATTGTTTCTTTTTCTTATCTTTTCTTGGCATTTTTTATGTATTAGTTAATTTTTCTCTAATTCTTTGGATACTTTTTCTTGATTTTTTAAGGGAGTTTTTACTTCCTCTTTAAGGATATATATCATCCACATTAAAGTTGCTTCAAGTTCATTTTATTGTGTTTTGCCTGTGTTGGATAACTCATGTTTGCTGTCATAAGGTAGGTGGACTGTGGTGGCTCCACATTGCCCTGGCTGTCATTGATTTTATTTTTACATGGACATTTAGGCATATGGGTTTGGGATTATTAGCTCTAGTTACTGATTTCTTAGTTTGTCATTCTTGGGTGGGTATTTTTTTTTATTTTTTATTTCTTCTTTGGTTTTCTTCATGCCCTAGATTTCTGGTGGCTGGTGTGATCTCTGGCAGTTAGTTTCAACTTGCAGAAGGAGGTTCATGTTCCTCTGACTGGTTTGGACTGAATCTGTGCATCTACAGATTGAACAAGCTGGTGTGGCTTAATTTTAGAATTATTTAAAGGATTGTTTGACAGTTTTATTTCATCTAAATAAGTAGATTACAATTTTACTCTCATTTCTCTAGAAAAACAGTAATAAACTTGACAGGACATGGCTTATTCTGAGGTAGACATGACAAATAGTAGAAATGGGCTTCTTAAATAGTTACTATCGTTCTTGGCACTAGAGTAAAGCAGAATGTGCCAGGCTACAAAGCACAACAGTAGAAGGCATTCTTTGTGCCATGATTGTGAAATGAGTAAATAATTGTAGGAGATGACATGTTGGTTCATTTCCTCCCATAGATCAGCAGGAGTGTATCCCTTGCCCAATTCAAGAGTACCCAAACCCTGAGAGAAACAGCTGCCTGCCCAAGTCAGTGACATTCTTGTCCTTGGAGGATTCTCTGGGCATGGCTCTGGCCTGCACAGCTCTATGCTTGTCTCTCATCACAGCTGTAGTTTTGGGAATCTTTCTCAAGCACCAAGACTCGCCCATCGTTAAGGCCAATAATCGGACACTCAGCTTCATCCTGCTCATCTCCCTCCTCCTCTGCTTCCTGTGCCCATTTTTTTTCATTGGCCAGCCAAACACAGCCTCCTGCATATTGCAACAAATTACATTTGCTCTGGCGTTCACTCTGGCTCTTTCCACTGTTTTGACCAAAACTATAACAGTAATTCTGGCCTTTAGAGCCATGACACCAGGGAGAACACTGAGAAGGCTCCTTGCCTCAGGCATCTATAACTCTGTCATCCCCATCTGTCTCCTGATCCAACTCATTCTCCTTGGACTCTGGCTTGGAACCTCGCCTCCCTATATTGAAGAAGATGCACACTCTGAATATGGTCACATCATCATTTTGTGCAACAAGGGCTCTGTCACTGCTTTCTACTGTGTGTTGGCATACTTGGGGATCCTGGCCCTAGTGAGTTTCTCTGTTGCTTTTCTGGCTAGGAACCTGCCTGATACCTTCAACGAAGCCAGGTTTCTGACATTCAGCATGCTGGTGTTTTGCAGCGTCTGGGTCACCTTCCTCCCTGTCCACCACAGCACCAAGGACAGGACCATGGTGGTTGTAGAAGTCTTCTCCATCTTGGCTTCCAGTGCAGGGCTGCTAGGCTGTATCTTTTTTCCAAAGTGCTACATAATACTCCTAAGACCTGATAAGAACTCTTTGAAATGTTTTAAGAACAAAACAAGTAAAACCTGATTATTTTGATGAATTAACTAAGTCTCTCTCATAAAATCTAAGTACAGTCAAGTGAAACTATTACCTACTTCTCAGTGTGTTTTTGAAATGTTGTTTAAACAAAAATGTAAGAGTCCCTTGCTATATCTCACATAGAGACAACCTATTTCAGAATAGCCATTACTACAGAAAATGCATGTTAGTAAGTCATGCATGTCACTTATTAAGTTGTAGCCATTATAAATATTCAATATACATTATATGATAATAACCTAGATAAATAACACATTAACTAAATGATTTTCCTCTCAGTCATTTAGTTTTATAGTATAGCAGGGCTTTGTGTGATAATATTTATGGCTCACAGACATGCACAACATGGAACTAAAATATTGTAAAAGGCACGCTACCAGAGATTACAACTGAAACTGTGTCTCCTAATAATGTCAGAAGTAACACCCATAAGCATTACCAATATGACTGCATGAACATGAACTGAACAAGGGAAATGATAATACAGATGTTGAACTGGACTAGGAAGAAACCATTAGGTTTCAACCTTACACAAGAATCTACAAGGCATGAATAAAGGCTGAGAGTGAAAGAAATAATTTTCTCAAGGGAGGAGCAAAATAATGAGTTAGTTCTCCAAAATACACAAAGAACTCAAGACACTAGACACTAAAACTATAATTAACACAATTAAAAATGGGGTACTGAACTGAACAGAGAATTCTCTACAGAAGAAATTCAAATAGCCAAAAGACACTTAGGTCATGCTTAACCTCCTTAGCAATCAGGAAAATGAAAATCAAAACAGCTTTGAGATACCATCTTACACCTGCCAGACTAGCTAAAACCAAAAACACCAATGATAGCCTATGCTGGAGAGGATGTGGAGTGAGGGGAACACTCATGCATTGTTGGGAATGCAAACTTGTGCAGTCACTTTGGAAATCAGTGTGGCGGTTTCTCAGGAAACTGGGAGTCAACCTCCCTCAGGACCCAGCAATTCCACTCTTGGGAATATACCCAAGAGATGCCCTATCATGCTACAAAAGCATTTGTTCAACTATGTTTATAGCAGCACTACTTGTAATAGCCAGAACCTGGAAACAACATAGGTGCCCCTCAATAGAAGAATGGTTAAAGAATGTGTGGAACATATACACATTAGAGTTTTACTCAGCGGTAAAAAACAATGACATCTTGAATTTTGCATGCAAATGGATGGAAATAGAAAACGCTTTACTGAGTGATGTAACACAGACCCAAAAAGAGGAATATGCTATGTATTCACTCATAAGTGGATTCTAGCCATAATCAAAGATCTTTGAGCCTATTATTTGTGATCCTATAGAAGCTAAATAAGAAGGTGAACCTGAAGAAAATCATATAACTATCCTCCTGGATATTGGAAGTAGACAAGATTGCCAGGCAAACTTGGGTGTCAGGGGTATGGGCTTGTATGTAAGGGGAGATGGGTAGAGAGAAGGGAGAATGGGAGGATTCGGGATAGCTTGAGGGGATGGGATGGATGGGATAAAGGAAGGATGGATATGGGAGCAGGGAAATAAATATCTCAACTAAGGGAGCCATTTTAGGGTTTGCAAGAGACTTGATTCTGGAGGGTGCCCAGGTCCAAGGAGAGATCCCCAGATTGTTCCCTGAGCAGCAGAGGAGAGAGTTCATGAACTGGCCTTGTCCCATAGCCATACTGATGAATATTTTGTATTTTACTATAGAACCTTCATCTGGCGATGGATGGAGATGTCTCTAGAGACCCACATTGGAGCACTGAACTTAGCTCTCTAGGTCCAAATGAGAAGCAGAAGGAGGGAGAACATGAGCAAGGATGTCAGGACCATCAGGGGTGCACCCACCCACTGAGATGGTGGGACTGATCTAATGGGAGCCCACCAAGGCCAGCTGGACTGGGAGTGATAGAGCATGTGATCAAAATGGACACTCTGAACGTGGCTGGCAATGAAGGCTGACTGAGAAGCCAAGGATAATGGCATTGGGATTTAATTCTACTGCATGGACTAACTTTGTGGGAGCCTGGTTTGTTTGGATGCTCACCTTTATAGACCTGTATGGAAGGGGGAGGACCTTGAACTTTTCACGGGGCAGAGAACCCTGACAGTTCTTAAGACTACAGAAGGAGGGAGAGGTAGGGAGGGGGAGGTGGGTAGGAAAAAGGAAAAGGGAGGCTGGGAAGAGGTGGTAATTTTTAATAAATTAATTAATTAAAAAAGAATGCAAGGTATTATATTATTCATTTTTTATGAATATTGTTTATTTTTTCGGGACTGCCATCAAGCTGTTCATTCTTTTTTATTATTAATTTATAAAATTTTCCACTTCCGCCCCTCCTCCCATTACCCTCCCACTCCCCCCACTCCCTCTCCTCCTCCCTCTCCAGTCCTAAGAGCAGTCAGGGTTTCCTGCCCTGTGGGAAGTTCAAGTTCCTCCCCCCTCCCTCCAGGTCTAGGAAGGTGAGTATCCAAACAGACTAGGATTCCAAAAAGTCAGTACATGCAGAGGAAACAAGTCCCAGTGCCATTATCAATGGCTTCTCAGATAGTCTCCATGTCAGCCACAGAGACTCCGGTTTGATCACATGCTCTTTCTGTCCCAGTCCAGCTGGCCTTGGTGAGCTCTCATTAGATCAGTCCCCTTGTATCAGTGGGTGAACGCATCCCTCACGTTCCTGACTTCCTTGTTCATGTTCTCTCTCCTTCTGCTCCTCATTTGGAACTTGGGGGCTCAGTCCAGTGCTCCAATGTGAGTCTCTGTCTCTATCTCCATCTATCGTTGGATGAAGGTTCCCTCTTATCCTGACTTCCTTGCTCACGTTCTCCCTCCTTCTGCTTCTCATTTGGACCTAGGGAGTTAAGTCCAGTGTTCCAATGCGGGTCTCTGTCTCTATCTCCATCCATCGCCAGATGAAGGTTCTATGGTGATATGCAAAATATTCATCAGTATGTTTATGGGACAAGGCCAGTTCAGGCACCCTCTCCTCTGCTGCTCAGGGAACAATCTGGGGATCTCTCCTTGGACCTGGGAACCCCTCTAGAATCAAGTCTCTTGCAAACCCTAAAATGGCTCCCTTAGTTGAGATATATACTTCCCTACTCCCATATTCATCCTTCCTCCCTCCATTCATAGAAAACACTTTTACATTTTGAGACTGTAGAATAATCATATTCTCTCACACTTCCTTTTCTTCTCTCCAAATTATTCATATGCTCTTTTAATTTGAGGACTTATATCATGAGTAACTGTTATTACATGCATTATGCTTATTTGTTTATATATGTATATATACATCTGTATTCCTTTACCCATATGAATGACATTCAACTTTTCAAGAACAGTGATTAATTTGTTTTGTGTATGTAGATGGATGCAGAAATTATTTTCAGCGACATGAACTAGGCACAGAAATCAAATGCTGTCTGACCTCACTCACAACTGAATCCTAAGCTCTCAGTGCTCTGAAATAAGTTTGAAAGGTGACTGTGAGAGTCTGGACATCAGAGTGTTTTGCAACTACTTGTCAAAGAACACATTTCAGTGACAAAAGAGAAATAATTTAAAGTAATACCTCAAGCCGTGTGTAGAACAATTAATAATATTAACATATTGTTCAGTTGAAAAATACTTTGTGTATGTTTTAAGGATTCCAATAAGTAAATTTTGTAAGATTATACATAAGAGACTTGCATTTATTTATTTACTCATTCATTCATGTATTGATATATGATTATATGGTTTCTCATTTGTTTCCTTCCCTCTAGAGACAGTGTACACCTCTTCACTCTTTTGAAACTCATGGCCTCAATTTCCATGGATTGTTGTGACCTATGCAACATATACCAAAATTTGGTTTGTCTTCTACTATAATTATTAGTAATATATAACAAACCATGAATTTATATGAAGTACATTCACAATAAATAGTATTACAGGAAATAGGAAATAGTATAAAGTATTATTCTATTTAGTTTTTATTTGTTACAAATGTAGTGGGGGAGGAGCTGTACCAGAGTGCACTAATAGCATATTTCTACTTGGAAACTTAATACTGTGAATGGCTGAGGAGAGATGATCTTTTATAATTGTCTGGAATGTCCTTACTCATTTCTACATCTTCATAATTAGTGCTACAAGGAGGAGAAATTAGGGAATCAAGGCAGATACAAGGTAAATGAGTTTCTGCATGGCAGACACTAGAAACTGACATCATTGTTTTTTCCTCTCATAAAAGCATTTCATGGAATTTTGAAAGTGTGTGCTTCTTTTGGGTCCAGCTATGACTTTTTCTCTCACCTGTTCACACTTCTTCTATGTGTCTTCCAAAACAGCAATCCAAATCAAACAAGCTGAATTGAGACATAAAGGTCAGTCTCAGACTATAGTGCTCTCCAAAGTCACTGTGAAGAATTATGTAATCATAGAGGTAGGGAAATAAGGAAAGAAATAAACATGTTTTTCACCAGCATAGAGGATGCAGGTGCAGAATCCCAGGGCTATTAGATCCCCAGAGGGCATGTATGAGAGGAAAACAGAAAGCCAGTGCCTTCAGGCCCACTCTGGTTTCAGTTAAAGGAAAATCTAAGTTCTCTGATTTACCCTCACTTGTCAGGACTTTGCTTTTCTCAGTGCTCTTGTCTGGCATGAGAACCATAGGCTATGTGCAGCCTGAGAGACTGATGCAACATCAGAAACCAACAGCAGCATACAGAGTATTCTCTGACACTGTTGATGTCTGAGTCTGTTCTGTGAGCTAAGTCAATAATCTCCTTGGTTCATCCTAGGTGGAAAGCATTGCTTCTGTGTAGTGTACACTCTGACATGTCACTTCCTTTGCTGTGTATCATGATACACCTACAATCTTTGTTTACATTAGGGGAAATGACTAACCAAAGCTGTTCTTAGTACTGGAAGCCCAGCACCTACATGAAGGCTGAAGTAATCCTAGGTGCATTTATCCCCATCTACATCACACTAGAAGGACTTAAGGAAATCCAGATACCTTTTGAGAAAAAAAACAAATCTACTATTTGAAATCTTTATGTAACTACTTGTGTGGCAGGGCTGAGGGTGCTTGTGATACATAACAGTGTATCTGTGCACATGCCTTTAAGAATAATGAACTGTATATAATGAATATAAGAATAATGAACTGTATACACAGAAATGTGAAACTCAGCTGCAAATTTTCCTCATTTGTGATGTTTCTACAGGCCTTTACTCTCCTCTTCTTTATTTTTCCAGTCAAGTAGAGATCAAAGAGGAAAATTACCACTATTTGTGTCTGTCCAGGCTGTGAGTCCATAGTCAGGCTTATAATTTCTTACAGATTGACTTTAATATGTCAAGGAGAGCTTTCACCCTCTTCACGTATCTTTGGGAATCTAAATCTGTTGTGTTTGAATGTGTGTTTCTTTTTACAAACTTGGAGAGTTTCTGCTAAATCTCTGTGCCTTTAGTTTGTATTTTAGCATCTCTTTTCCCACATGTTCTTGCATTTTTCTCTTTAAAGTATTTCAGAGTTTGAACACTGTGATCAGGCTTGTTACTTAGATTTTTCTTATTGATGTTTTAATGTAGTGTTCTGACAATCACATTCTTCATACTTAATATTTTGTTTCCTGCTTAGTCAGTTCTGCTGAGGTCACTTTCCACTGTGATTTCATTGTCGGATTTGTGTTTTTCATTTACAACATTTCTATCTCTTTTTCTCTCCCCCAGAATCTCAATTTCCCTTTAGAATTTGTCTTTCTTGGTACTGAGTCCTTTATATAAGTTGCTCTTTTACTCTTTCTTTGATCCCCTATACAGCACTGCATCTTGTTTAAATCCCCAATTGAAGTCACCTTGTTATCTTCTTTTTGGTAATTCATCTTATTACTTTTTGAATTACTCATCAGGCATTTGATCTCTCTGAACTTCTTTGTGTTCATTTTTTGGTTAGTTATGATTTTGTAGATGAGTTGTTTGGTCTTGCTTTTTCACATTTACTGTTTATTTCAATTGTTACTCTAATTGGTGTCTTTGTTCTTTTGACATCAATTCTAGATTAGGACGGTTGTCTACTGAGAGGTATCTTCTTGCAGGTTGAACCCATGCACTGCTCTGTGAACAGAAAACACTCTTCTAGGCCTGTAGTTCTTGTAGAGTGTTATGAAGTATGTAAAGAGAAAAATTCTAAGATGCATGATTTATTTAACACATAAAGTACTCTTAGGAAGCTTTTGCAGTTTAGAAAGTCTCTAGTTCAGTACCCACTGTGCAAGAAGTGGAAGGAATCCCAAGACCAGGAGAAGAGAGCACATCCTCAGGTATATGCAGTAGGCAGAAAAGCTTGAACAACTGATTGTATCTGCAGTCTCTTTGATCTTTCATAGATGAATCAATCTTATGAGTTGCTGAAACTTATATTAATATTTTTAAGTTTACATATGGACATAAAAGTTTTAGATATATTAGCATGACCACTGTCTTTAATCTGCACTGAAACATCATTGTAGAAAAGCAGTTTACCAATGCCTGTAAACAGCTTTTGTAGGTAGACTAATGCTTTAGAGCCATAGCAAAGCTTGGGGGATCCAAAATGGATACAAAGATGGACATTCTTTGCCTCTTTCTTCTGTCAGGGTTTTATATATGTATTTGTGTGTGTATGTATATATGTATATATGTGTGTGTGTGTGTGTGTGTACATATATATCAGAGGTGATTTAGCACAATGAGAACCACACTTAAAACTGTATTTAGAAAACAATCAAAAGAAATTAAAAATTTTGTCCTTTGGGTATGACAATAGTAGGCAGTACTTTATCAAGTCTATTATTAATAGCTTGTTCAAACTCTCAGAACTTATTGATGTGATAAAACTCTGAACATTTGAAGTCTTTATGTCTCATTTTCACATTCGTTAAAACACTTCCTTGTATCTCTGCCACTTTTATTTACATATCTGAAATCATTTTCTTAGACCTTCAAAACTACCATCAACTTTAAACCTTTTTTTATTCCCCTGATTTTTTACCAGGAGACAAGCATGGTTAATTAATGGGAGAAATGATTGAAAAACAAGTTCTTTTAAATAATGGAATAGTGAAAAGTAAATGTTTGGCTAGTAATAGCATGATAGCTTCAGTATGATTTTTATTTAAACCTATTTTTTAAGATTGTCTTTATCAGTGTGAAGCCGTTCACCAAGGTAAACCTGCCTGTGAGTCTGCCTTCTTCAGTAAAGGACATATTAGTTATAGAAAAAAGCAAGACCTGATTTTCACATATGATATGAACTGACCATGCAGCTGCAGACTTGTTAAGAGGAACTGAGTAGGTCTGCTTGCTGCTGCTAAAACTAATAAAGCTACAACTTCTTAGTATTACCGTGAGAGATCTGACATAAATAAATATGAGCAGGCAATATAATCTAAATTGCCTCTGTATCAGTAAAAATGACAGAGACTTGCCTGATACCTGGCCAATCATCTGGGTGATTTTCTCCATAGTGATCTCAATGATTTTCTTAGGAGCATATGTTGTCAGTCTTTGGATGTCACACATGACAACATTTAGGTTTTGGCTGCCATGCAGGACAGCATCAGCCTTAAATCATCAGATTCATGAGATCTGGGAGACTTTTCTGTGGAGAAAGTACTTGGGAAAACTGACCTACCTTAGTTAGACAAAGTAGGGCATTCAACTCAACAATATCCACAGTTTGGGCATAGACCAATTATTATTGGGTGGGTGAGGCATAGGCCAATTATTATCTCAGTGGTCAGCATCACCACAGCTGAGGTGACATCCAGGGGGAGCCTGTGTCACCCATCATACCGACCGTATTTGTTTATAGCCTCTGCTGCTATTTCTAGAAGCTGTTTAGCTGTTTTTATTCTCTTTTTGTCTATCAAGGGGAGTCTATCTCTTTAAATACATTAAATTACATATACAGCAGGTCTCTACCAGGAAATTGGGTGACATTTATAACTCATGAACTATACCTTATTTGAAACCAACTTTACTTATATCAGTAACTTGCTTCAGACTTGTCTTTGATAGTATATACAGGAGGCCAAAGTTTGTCCTTTGTAAATGAACTGCATTTGTACTCATCATAATGAAAAACAAAAAGCACAGCTCTGAGCATGCTAAAGAATTAGATCATTTATAAAATGACTGACCATTAGCTTGCATGGCTTAATTATCTACTACTGTTTACAAAATTTGGTAGCTTTTATAAGATTAGAATTTTAGATTTATCCCTGTTAAGCTTGAGCCTTAAAATTTTGAACTGATGATTTAATTGAACATCCTTCAACACTGAAATAAAAGCTTAGACCCATAAATGCATTCCACAGTGAGCCTGAGAACATTACCTTGGGCTCATTCGTAGTATACATTTATAGAATATCAGTTTCTTATATGGATTGGTTTGTTCATTAAAGATTAACAGAGAAAACAAACACAAAGAGGGTATACTTCCATCTTCAAGTCAGTTTCTGCTAGCCTGAACAATCTTAGTATGTTTTTCAGTAATCACATAACTGATTAGGCATAAATCTCTAAACTGGTTTCTATTAACCTTTATAGACTTTTATAACCTTAGGAATCATAAACTTTCATCAAACACTGGCCATTGCTAAACTCTATTTTCAAGAAATAAGAATTAAATCCAAGTAAAATGTACACTATGCTGTGCAATATGAATTTTTCTGAAAAAGAATCGAATCCAAGTTACACTTAAGCATTTAGAGATTTTTAAATATCAGACCTTTCTGTTACAAATTTTAAACTTTTCTGAGAGATTCTACAAATTTTTAAACCACACCCAAAGATATTAGAAATCCAGAGATACAGAAACTTTACAAAATATTCTGGTTTTCTTTTTAGATATTTTAAGCCACAAAATGCCATTTCCTGTTTTGTCTTCCTTCTCATGGTCGTAGATTCAGGGACAGATTTGAAAGAAACTTTTAAACAGCATGCTCATGTCAGGACGGGGAGGGCTAACACCAACCCCCAGAGCCACCTTATTTATAGGATATAACAGAATAAAACAGTTTTTAGTAGCTTCATACCCAAATGGTATTTGAATTTCTGCGAAACAAATTTCCAGTAATCAGACAAAGTGACTAGAGCAAGTAGAGAACAAAGAAGTTCCACAGGAAGACAAGATTGTGGAGCAAAGGAAACACAGATATAATAGATTTTTGACAGTAGACAGCAGAAAGAGTTTAGAAATGAGGAACTTCTGGATTATACGGCTGTGAAGTGGCAGGAGATGTTCCATTCTATGGGCCTTTGGAAATCCAATGTACCATCTTTGGTCATTGAGCTGATATGAGGTCGAACCATTTTTAATACAACAACTAGGATTAATGGAATCTCTATATCTGAGACAGAAAAGAGATTAGAGATCACACATGAGGAGTATGCAGTACAAGAACAAAGAGTAGGCAGAGAAAATGTTGGCAGGGGGAGTCAGAATGGGAGAGAAGAGAACAAGTGTCTTGATGACAAGAATTTTAATCCAGGGTATCTTCAAATAAACTTAGAGCTTTGTCAGAGGGAAATGACCCAAATCACAAAGGAGTACCATCCCTTTCCATGTGATGGGTACCCAATAGGGTGAGAGAAGCCCCTATACAAACATTCTAGATAACCCATTCACACATCAATACTTAATGAATTAAAGACTGCATCTCGGAGGTGGAGAGATGGTTCAGTACTTAAGAGCACTGTCTGCTCTTCCAGAGGTCCTGAGTTAAATTCCCAGCAACCACATGGTGACTCACAACCATCTCTAATGAGATCTGTCACCCTCTTCTGGTGTGCAGGCATACATGGACGCAGAATGTTGTATACATAATAAGCAAATGAATCTTTACAAAAAAAAAAGACAGCATCTCAAATATTCTCAATGGATCCTGAAACAGAGAAGCTGAGATAACAAGAAACAGAAGTCCCAATATCTTATGAATACCCATAGATTAAATTATTGATAAAATGAAGAACCCAATTTAAAACACATGGAACTAAAATGAGAATTCAGAAAAGTAAGATGCAAATGGATAAGAAAGATGAGAAATAAGCTCCCTCTCCTTAGAAATCAGTGAAATACTTTCTGGTCACCAGGCAGAGGTGAGCCCTCCCTGCGGAGCTCTCCCGAATCCTGTCCTAGCCTTTATCCAGGTACACCTTCCTCACTTCCCCCCTCCCCTCTGGGGCCACAAGATCTCCCCAGAGCTGCTCCCTTGCACGCTGGGCCTGGGAAGTGGGCTCAGGCCGGCAGGGGCATTTCCTTTCCTTTGAGAGCCTGCCTGAGGACAGGTAAGCTCTGTCTCAGCTCAGCCACACTCCTGGCCAGCAAGAGACAGTGATCTTCTAGCAGACATCCATTGGAGGAGGGGTGAGTTTTCTCCTGTCCCGAGGGCTTTGGCTAGGAGGAATTCAGACTTTTCCTGCCCTCCTCGACTTTCTGGTCACCAGGCAGAGGTGGGCCCTCTCTGCGGAGCTCTCCCGAATCCTATCCCAGACTATATCCAGGTACACCTTCCTCTCTTCTCCCCTCCCCTCTGGGGCCACAAGATCTCCCCAGAGCTGCTCCCTTGCACGCTGGGCCTGGGCTGTGGGCTCAGGCCGGCAGGGGCAGTTCCTTTGCTTTGAGAGCCTGCCTGAGGACAGGTAAGTTCTGTCTCAGCTCAACCACACTCCTGGCCAGCAAGAGACAGTGATCTTCTAGCAGACATCCATTGGAGGAGGGGTGAGTTTTCTCCTGTCCCGAGGGCTTTGGCTAGGAGGAATTCAGACTTTTCCCGCCCCCCTCGACTTTCTGGTCACCAGGCAGAGGTGGGCCCTCTCTGCGGAGCTCTCCCGAATCCTATCCCAGACTATATCCAGGTACACCTTCCTCTCTTCTTCCCTCCCCTCTGGGGCCACAAGATCTCCCCAGAGCTGCTCCCTTGCACGCTGGGCCTGGGCTGTGGGCTCAGGCTGGCAGGGGCAGTTCCTTTGCTTTGAGAGCCTGCCTGAGGACAGGTAAGTTCTGTCTCAGCTCAGACACACTCCTGGTCAGCAAGAGACAGTAATCTTCTAGCAGTCATCCATTGGAGGAGGGGTGAGTTTGCTACTGGCCCGAGGGCTTTGGCTAGGAGGAATTCAGACTTTCCCCACCCCCCTCGACTTTCTGGTCACCAGGCAGAGGAGGCTCCTCCCTGCAGAGCTCTCCCAAATCCTGTCCCAGTATTTATCCAGGCACACCTTCCTCTCTTCCCCCCTTCCCTCTGGGGCCACAAGATCTCCCCAGAGCAGCTCCCTTGCGTGCTTGGCCGGGGCTGTGAGTGCAACTCGGCAGAAGGGAGTGCCTGTGTTTCAATAGACTACCTGCTGAAAGGTAGACCTTCTGTCAGTGAAGTCCCTGCACAACAAAGGAACCTTACCTGGTACCAGCGGTTCCAATAGAGAGCATTTGAAGGAAGAGATGGGCAGACGCCAAGGCAAGAACTCCTCCAACAATCTAAAAACAACATGAAAACACCAGATACCAATGACCCTACAATAGAAGGTCTTGAACCTCTTAATTCAGAAGAATTGGGAAAAAAATGCCATGATGAAAGCAATAGAGTCCCTTAAACAGGATATGAATAACTCCCTTAAAGAACTGGATGAGAAGTACAACAAAAAGATTGAAGAAATGAGTAAAGAAATGGATGAGAAATATAACAAAAAGTTTGAAGAAATGAGTAAATCCATGAATGATACACTGGGAAACCAAGAAAAAAAATCAAACAAGTAATGGAAACAGTTCAAGAATTGAAAACTGAAATGGAGTCAATGAAGAAAACACAAAGCGAGGGCCGGCTGGATATGGAAAATCTAGGTAAACGAACAGAGATTACAGAATCAAGCATGACCAATAGGATACAAGAGATTGAAGAACGAATCTCAGAGTCTGAAGATACCATAGAGAAAATAAATGCTCTGATCAAAGAAAACAGCAAATCCAATAAATTCTCATCACAAAACATTCAAGAAATCTGGGACACAATAAAAAAACCAAATCTAAGAATAATAGGGATCAAAGAAGGAGAAGAACTGCAGATCAAAGGACCAGAAAATATATTCAACAAAATTATAGAAGAAAACTTTCCCAACATAAAGAAGGATATTCCTATGAAGGTTCAAGAAGCATACAGAACACCGAATAGACTTGATCAAAAAAAAAAAATCCCCTCGCCATATAATAATCAAAACACAAAACATACAGATTAAAGAAAGAATATTAAGAGCTGCAAAGGAAAAAGGGCAAGTAACTTATAAAGGTAAACCTATCAGACTTACACTGGACTTCTCTATGGAAACCATGAAAGCCAGAAGGTCCTGGATAGAGGTACTGCAGAAACTAAGAGAGCATGGATGCAAACCCAGACTATTATACCCAGCCAAGATATCGTTCACTATCAATGGAGAAAACAAAATATTCCAAGATAAGAACAAATTTAAACAATTCGTAGCCACAAACCCAGCCTTAATGAAAGTAATAGAAGGAAAATCGCAATCCAAGGAATCCAACATCGCCAACACTGCCTACAATAACTCAGACATCTAGCGACCCTTCACGAGCTTAACTCAAAGAAGGGACACATACAAACTCTATTAAACAAATAAACAAAAAATAATAATAACCGGAGTCAACAACCACTGGTCATTAATATCACTTAATATTAATGGACTCAATTCACCTATAAAAAGGCACAGACTAAGAGATTGGATACGAAAACAGGATCCAACATTCTGCTGTTTACAAGAAACACACCTCAAACACAAAGATAGACATCTACTCAGAGTAAAGGGCTGGGAAAAGGTTTTTCAAGCAAATGGACCTAAGAAACAAGCAGGTGTGGCCATTCTAATTTCCAACAAAATTGACTTCAAACTAAAATCAATCAGAAGAGATGGAGATGTACATTTTATACTCATAACAGGAACAATTAATCAGGAGGAAGTCTCAATCCTGAATATCTACGCCCCTAATATAAAGCCTCCTACTTATGTAAAAGAAACACTTCAAGAACTCAAGGCAGTCATCAAACCTCACACACTAATAGTAGGAGACTTCAACACTCCTCTCTCACCAATGGACAGGTCAATCAGACAGAAACCTAACAGAGAAATAAGAGAATTATTGGAGGTATTGAACCAAATGGACTTAACAGACATCTATAGAACACTCCACCCAAACAGGAAAGAATATACCTTCTTCTCTGCAGCTCATGGAACCTTCTCGAAAATTGACCACATACTGGGTAACAAAGCAAACTTCCACAGATACAAAAAAATATTAGTAACCACCTGTGTCTTGTCTGATCACCATGGATTAAAGTTAGAATTCAACAACAGTGCTACACCCAGGAAGCCAACAAATTCATGGAAGTTGAACAGTCAACTACTGAATCACCCCTGGGTCAAGGAAGAAATAAAGAAATTAAAGTCTTCCTTGAATTTAATGAAAATAAAGACACAACATAATCAAACCTATGGGACACTATGAAAGCAGTGCTAAGAGGAAAGTTCATAGCACTAAGTGCCCAATTAAAGAAAACAGAAAAAGCACACATTGGAGACTTAACAGCACACTTGAAAGCTCTAGAAAAAAAGAAGCTGATTCACCCAGGAGGAGTAGAAGACTGGAAAAAATCAAACTGAGGGCTGAAATCAACAAAATAGAAACAGAGAAAACAATCCAAAGAATCAATGAATCAAAAAGCTGGTTCTTGGAGAAAATCAACAAGATCGACAAGCCCCTATCCAAACTAATCAAACAGCAGAGAGAGAACATGCAAATTAATAAGATCAGAAATGAAAAGGGATACATAACCACAGACCCAGAGGAAATTCAGAGAATCATTAGATCTTACTAAGAAAATTTATATGCCACAAAGTTGGAAAATGTACAAGAAATGGACATTTTTTTAGATAAGTATCATTTACCAAAGTTGAACCAAGACCAGGTGAACAATCTAAACAGACCTGTCAGTCGTGAAGAATTAGAAGTTGTTATTAAAAATCTCCCTACCAAAAAAAGCCCACGGCCAGATGGTTTCAATGCAGAATTCTACCAAACTTCCAGGAAGAGCTAATACCTATACTCCTTAACATATTTCACAATATAGAAATAGAAGAATCATGGCCAAACTCTTTTTATGAGGTTACAGTTACCCTGATACCAAAACCACACAAAGACACAACCAAGAAAGAGAATTACAGACCAATCTCACTCATGAACATTGACGCAAAAATACTCAATAAAATACTGGCAAACCGAATCCAAGAATACATTAGAAAAATTATCCATTATGATCAAGTGGGCTTCATCCCAGAGATGCAGGGCTGGTTCAACATATGCAAATCTATCAATGTAATCCATCATATAAATAAACTGAAAGAAAAAAACCATATGATCATTTCATTGGATGCTGAAAAAGCATTTGACAAAATTCAACACCCATTTATGATAAAGGTGTTGGAGAGACTGGGGATACAAGGATCATACCTAAATATAATAAAAGCAATATACAGCAAGCCGTCAGCTAACATCAAATTGAATGGAGAGAAACTCAAAGCCTTTCCTCTAAAACCAGGAACGCGACAAGGCTGTCCACTCTCTCCAGACCTCTTCAATATAGTGCTTGAAGTTCTAGCAATAGCAATAAGACAACATAAGGGGATCAAGGGGATTCGAATTGGAAAGGATGAAGTTAAACTTTCGTTATTTGCAGACTATATGATAGTGTATATAAGCGATCCCAAAAACTCTACCAAAGAACTCCTACAGTTGATAAACACCTTTAGTAATGTGGCAGGATACAAGATCAACTCCAAAAAATCGGTAGCCCTCCTATACACAAAGGATAAAGAAGCAGAGAGGGAAATCAGAGAAACATCACCTTTCATGATAGCCACAAATAGCATAAAGTATCTTGGGGTAACTCTAACCAATGAAGTGAATGACCTATTTGATAAGAACTTTAAGTGTTTGAAGAAAGAAATTGAGGAGGATACCAGAAAATGGAAAGACCTCCCCTGCTCTTGGATTGGGAGAATCAACATAGTAAAAATGGCAATTCTACCAAAAGCAATCTATAGATTCAATGCAATTCCCATCAAAATCCCATCAAACTTCTTCACATACCTTGAGAGAACAATAATCAAGTTTATATGGAAAAACAAAAAACCCAGGATAGCCAAAACAATCTTATACAATAAAGGAACTTCTGGAGGCATTACCATCCCTGACTTCAAACTCTAATACAGAGCAACAGTATTGAAAACAGCTTGGTATTGGCATAACAACAGAGAAGTAGACCTATGGAATCGAATAGAAGACCCAGGTATTAACCCACAAACGTATGAACACCTGATTTTTGACAAGGGAGCTAAAGCTATACAATGGAAGAAGGATAGCATCTTTAACATATGGTGCTGGCATAACTGGATGTCAACCTGTAGAAGAATGAAAATAGATCCATATCTATCACCATGCACAAAACTCAGGTCCAAATGGATTAAAGACATCAACATTAATCCGACCACTTTGAACCTGATAGAAGAGAAAGTAGGAAGTAGTCTACAAGACATAGGCACAGGAGACCACTTCCTAAGCAGATCCCCAGGAGCGCAGACAATAAGAGAAACAATAAAAAAATGGGACCTACTGAAACTGAGAAGCTTCTGTAAAGCAAAGGACACTGTCAGTAAGACAAAACGGCTACCTTCTAACTGGGAGAAGATCTTCACAAACCCCTCAACAGACAAAGGTCTGATCTCCAAAATATACAAACAACTCAAGAAACTAGACACTAAAACACTAATCAACCCAAATTAAAAAATGGGGTACTGATCTGAACAGGGAATTCACAACAGATGAACTTCGAATGGCTAAAAAGCACTTAAGGTCATGCTCAACCTCCTTAGCGATCAGGGAAATGCAAATCAAAACAACTTTGAGGTATCATCTTACACCTGTCAGAATAACCAAACTCAAAAACACCAATGATAGCCTATGCTGGAGAGGATGTGGAATGAGGGGAACACTCATCCATTGTTGGTGGGAATGCAAACTTGTGCAGCCACTGTGGAAATCAGTGTGGCGGTTTCTCAGGAAACTGGGAGTCAGCCTCCCTCAGGACCCAGCAATTCCACTCTTGGGAATATACCCAAGAGATGCCCTAACATACTACAAAAGCATTTGTTCCACTATGTTCATAGCAGCACTATTTGTAATAGCCAGAACCTGGAAACAACCTAGGTGCCCCTCAATAGAAGAATGGTTAAAAATGGTGTGGAACATATATACATTAGAGTTTTACTCAGCAGTAAAAAACAATGACATCTTGACTTTTGCATGCAAATGGATGGAAATAGAAAACGCTTTACTGAGTGAGGTAAGCTAGACCCAAAAAGAGGAATATGGTATGTATTCACTCATAAGTGGATTCTAACCGTAATTAAAGGTCTTTGAGCCTATTATTCGTGATCCTAGAGAAGCTAAATAAGAAGGTGAACCTGATGAAAATCATGTAGCTATCCTCCTGGAGATTGGAAATAGACAAGAGTGCCAGGTAACCTCGGGTGCATGGGGGGGGCTGTTGGAAGGGGAGAGGGTTAGAGAGAAGGGAGTAGGGGAGGAATGGGGAAAGATCGGTGGATTGGGATGGGGGGGAGGGAGAATGGATAGATATGGGATCAGGGAAGTATATGCCTCAACTAAGGGAGTCATTTTGATGGTTTACAAGAGACCTGAGTATAAAGGGGATCCCAGGTCCTAGGAGAGATCCCCAGATTGTTCTCTGGACAGAGGAGAGGGTGCCTGAACCGGCCTTGGCCCACAACCATACTGATGAATACTTTGCTCCCTAGGTCCAAACGAGAGGCAGAAGGAAGGAGAACGTGAACAAAGAGGGCAAGAGCAGAGGAAACCTTCATCCGATGTTGGATGGCGATACAGACGGAGACCCATATTGGAGCACCGGTCGGAACCCTCCACGGTCCAAATGAGGAGCAGAAGGATGAAGAAAATGAAAAAAGAAATCAGGAATGCGACGGGTGCCATCACCCACTGTTACAAGGAGACTGATCTAATGAGAGGTCACCAAAGCCAGCTGGACTGGAACTGAATGAGCACGTGATCTAACCAGATTCTCTGAATGTGGCCGGATTCCCTGGATGTGGCTGGCCCTGAGGCTTTCTGAAAAGCCATTGACAATGACACTGGGACTTGTTTCCTCTGCATATACTGGATTTTTGGGATCCAGTCTGTTTGGATACTCACCTTCCTGGACCTGGAGGGAGGGGGGAGGAACTTGAACTTCCCACTGGGCAGGAAACCCTGACTACTCTTAGGGATGGAGAGGGAGGAGGAAAGGGAGTCGGGGAAGTGGGAGGGTGTTGGGAGGAGGGGCGGAAATGGAAACTTTTATAATTTAATAAACTTTAAAAAAAAGAAATCAGTGAAATGTGAAATTAAGTTTCTTTGAGGTTTTATTTTACCCAAGCACATAATTTACAACAAATGCTGCCATTTTTGTGGGCTAAAGGGACCATGGCCTGGTAGTGGTTCTATAAACATTAGTATGGAGGCTTTCTGAAAGTGTGGAAAGTTATCTTCAATAACCTCTATGTTTATCGATCCTAGCCATATACCTAAAGGACTGCATATTATACTATAGAAAATTTTGATCATCCATGTTGTTTGCTCTACTTACAATACCCATGAAATGGAAGCAAACTAGATATTTATTAACTGTTGAGTGGCTATTGAAACTGTGGTACATATACACAGTGCAAATTTTATTTGGGTGCAAAAAAGGAATTATGAAATATACATATAATAGATCGAGCTGGAATTATCATTATGAATGATATAACCCAGATACAGTAAGGCAAACCAAATTCCTTCTCTTATACACAGATGCTTGTTTTGAGTCTTCCAGTGTCTCTACTTAACTGGAGTACACATAAGTCAGTAAACTAGTAAGATGAAATGGAGAGGGGATGCCATAGCAGGAGAATAGAACACACGTGGTATGAAGAGGACTCTGGAAATACTGGAGCAGGAAGGGTTAAATGGAGAGGGCTGGGAGAGCAGAGCAGAGGGAGTTTGTGAAGGAATGACTAACAGTAAGACCTTGAAGAAAACCTGATGGAAATGTACTACTATATAAGCTTCATAAGTATATACATATATGAAGCATTTAAATGGAGCTATTCTGTATCCGCGGGTTAATGCCTCTCCCAAATATTATGGGCCATCAAGCAAAAAGCTCAATGCTAGGAATGGCTTACCTGTTCTAAGTTGTTTGTAAATGCTGTCCCCATACACTCAAACATTACAGGCTATTTCCTTTGCTCTTGGTTATCCTCTAGAATGTGGCGGGAGGACCTGTTTGATGAGAGCATCACAAAGCTGAGTCATAGGACAAGGAGAAATCAAGCTGGGCCTGACATGGAAACTTTTTTCCTACCTGCTAGCATCCATAGTGGATGGTGAGGGAGTGGTGCAGATTCAATGAAAACACATTCTATGCTTATAAAACATTCTGAATTATTGAAAAAATAATTTTATTAACAGAGTGGGGAAAATTTTAATGAAGTTTAAAAATAAAGAAAAGAAAATTAGTTATACCAGAAAAGTATCTCCCTGTCATTAATAATTGTGTACACCTGTAGGGAGGTCAGCTGACAGTATGGACTCTTGTCTTCTCTTTGACTTATATTTTCCTAAGTCTTTATGGTTGAGAGTGAAAAATCTGTTTATAGGAGCCATTTTCCCACTTTGAATATCAGAGATTTGTAGATACTTTGAGCTGTGAATTCTGTGGTCTGGGTTCTAAACTTTGTTTACCCTCTAGAGAAAATCTGAGAACATATTGCTCTCCTTATTGTTTAACTGGTGGGTGTCTCCATGGTGATTTGAGACTGGGAAGCCACATTAGCATGAGAACAGTGCAGTCACTGACACTTGACCTGTTGGTTATTAATCAGGAGTCAGAAGGAATGGGGTCTGATTCTCAGACCACTGCTCTTCATCTGGGCCTTGGAAGTTCAGTCCAGTGCTCCACTGTGGGTCTCTGTCTCTATCTCCATCTGGATGAAGGCTCTATGGTAATATGCAAGATATTCATCAGTGTGGCTATGGGAGAAGGCCAGTTCTGACACTCTCTCCTCTGCTGCCCAAGGACCTAGCTGGGGAAATCTCCTTGGACACCTAAGAACCCCTCTAGAG
This sequence comes from Myodes glareolus, assembly GCF_982192425.1. NCBI lineage: Eukaryota > Metazoa > Chordata > Mammalia > Rodentia > Cricetidae > Myodes > Myodes glareolus. Next base: position 91,203,642 of record NC_142027.1, on the reverse strand, counting down.
CCAAGTCTCTTGCCAACCCTAAAATGGCTCCCTTAGTTAAGATATCTTCTTCCCTGCTCCCATATCCACCCTTCCTCCATCTCAACCATTCCATTTCCCCAAGTTCTCCCCAATCCTCCCCTTCTCTTTTCTCTCTCCCCATCTCCCCTTACCTCAATCCCCCCCACCTCAGTGCTCCCAACTTTTGCCTGGCGATCTTCTCTACTTCCAATATCCAGGAGGATAAATATATATTTTTCTTTGGGTTCACCTTATTCAGCTTCTCTAGGATCACGAACTATAGGCTCAGTGTTCTTTGTTTATGGCTAGAATCCACTAATTAGTGAGTACATACCATATTGCTCTTTTTGGTTCTGGGTTATCTCACTCAGTAAAGTGTTTTCTATTTCCATCAATTATATATTTTTATCGACTTTGTGTGCTGAGGCTCAAAGGTTTTATTCAAATGACAGGATAATTCTCTGGTAAGAAACTTGGTATGTGGTTGCCCAGGGCTTGACTCATTGTTTCTCCTAGACTAGCTTACCTTCTGCCTAATCCACTGAAACATAATTTTCCTGCACCTCTGCTCTCTAAAATCCACATTCTCTTTTTCTATCTTTCAGAATTTGGGTCAGCCTAATTACAATACCAACACCCTGTGGGATTTCCTTGAATTCTGTGTGTTATATTGGTTAGTGTTTAAAACTGTTTGTATTTTTAAATTTTTATATTAATACTTTTTACTTAAAAAATTGAAGACAATATATTTTGATCATTCCTTTTACCAACACCTCCACATTTAAAATATAATTCTTATATCCTCCTACTTTCCTACCTCCAACTCTATCCTGTCTCCCCAGCACCATTCCCTCTTATATTCACTTTTTAAAATTACTGATATATATATATGTGTGTGTGTATACATATATGTATATATGTGGATACATAAATAAATAACTATACATATATAATGAGCTGAATAAATTGGTTGGTGTTGAGTATTGCTTTTGTGTCATTGAAGGAAGAATCAGCACAAATGAATAAAGGGAGGATTCTAGATCCAAATTTGTATGACCATGGCCAGTGAACACTAACTTATTTGAGCCAATATTCCAAGTTCCAATGTGGAAACAGTACAAGGAACTTTCCAAATAAAATTTAAAAACTCTATAAGTCAAATAAATGAGTGAAAACATCAGAGAGGAGGTTAGAAGCAAGATGGGAAAAGATATTCTACAAGTCCAAGATGCTATTTCATGTTATTCTTGGCTTTTAGGTTGTTGGAACCCAGTCTCTGCTAAGTTACTAGATTCCAAAAGGTTTTGGTTCATTAGTTATAGGTTCATGTGCAAAGGTGTCCAAAAAATGCAGTGCTACAGTTAGCTTGAAGTAAGGTGATGATGAGCTTCAAGACCTGTGACATTCTAACCTCTCCACACGACTGAAGAACTAATCAGCCAGTATGCAGACACAGCTCTTTTCAGGAGTTCTCATGTATGCATTTATACCCATATATACATTTATACACACATATGCATTCAAACACATGTATAATTAATACACCTGTATGCATTTATATACACACATACCTTCATACACATGTATGTATTTATACACATGCATGGAGTTATACACATGTATGAATTTATACCCAAGTATACATTAATATACATGTATGCATCTGTACACTTTTCTGCAATAACACAGATGTATATATTTTATACATGTATGCATTTATATACATGTATGCATATATACTCATGTATGAGTTTATACAAATGTATGCTTTTAACACAGTAAAATTTATTCATGTGTATTCATGTATAAATATGTATTTATTGATACATATGTATATGCAATTACACTCATGTATGCATTTTTACTTATGTATGCATTTAGATGTATGTATGCATTTATATACCTGTATGCTTTCATGTGCATGTATGCAGTTATACACATGTATCAATTTATACAAATGTATACATTTATATACACGCATAAATTAATAACTTCTATGTATTTATGCCATGTATGCATCAATGTACATAAACATATATAAATTTATATTCATATACATATTTATATACATGTAGGCACTTACACTGTTGAACAATTGGTAGTGAATAATCCCAGGGGAAGACTAATTTCTTCTAATTTCAGTGGTGACTGATAAACAGGTTTTGAACAACAGAGTATCTCTTAACAAAGCATCTAGTCATAGAACTCACAATGACGCACGCTGTGTAAACAAAAGAAATTTCTTGATGCTGCCCAGAGATCTCTAGGTAGAAATTTTGCCTCAACAGAACTCAGTGTACTTGAATCTTGTGAGCTCTCTAACTTCACTCTAGTAGAACTAGTCAGTCCCTCATCTTCACCAAGTTTTGAAAGTAGCTCCTGCAGACCCTCAAATGCCAATACCATGAGACAGTTAAACCCACCTACCAGCTAACGTTTCCTCTCCTCTCATTTGAAGTGCTTGTTTACTGCCTTCATGATTTGAGAGCTTTTCTGCTCCTCTTTCCTATTCTATTTTTACTTACTTTCATTCTTACACTGGCTTATACAGGCGACACTACTCATTCATTTATTCTGAAGACTTATGGAAACACTTTTTACTTTGTTCGTTATAAATTTTATTACAAATTTGGTTGTTTTTATTTTATGTCTATGAGTATTTTGCCTAGTGTTTGGGTGTGTAGAATATATGTGCCCAGTGTCTAAAGAAATCAGAGGCAGACATGAACCCCCTAAAAATGGCTTTCCACACTATTGTAACCCGAAGAGTGGCTTCTGTGCCTTGAATCAGAATTCTCCTCAAGAACAGCATGTAGTCTTTACTTCTCTGCCATTTCTCAAACTCCAGAAACACTTTTCAAAAAGATTTATTTATTTTTGTCATATGTTTGAGTGATTATGTTTTTTTGAAATGTGTGTATGTCCCATGTGTGCCAGGTGTCCAAGTACGCTAGAAATGGATCTCCTACTGAATGACAGACAGCTCTGAGCCACCATATAGGCTCTGGGAATTGATTCCATGTTTTCAACAAAAGAGTCAGAGTGGCTAACTCCCTAGTCATTGATCTATCTCCAAAAGAATCACTTTACCATTAGGCATACATACAAACAAATTAATTACACTTTTTAAATTAGTATGAAATATAATCATTACAAAATAAAAGGATATGAAGATCTTATGCACAATCCCAGAAAAAAACATTAGTGACTCTTCATTATCTCAATGTTTCCATGAATAGAATATCATAAGCACCATGTATTCAGCAGTCACATAGTCACAGTGTCACATAGACAAGTGACACTTCAATCCACACTATGCACTTCAAGAAACCAATTACTGAAATATAATTTAAAAACTGAGCCATTCCATGATTATCCTGAGCTGTCAGGGAAAGTTTCATACAATCTTCACATGTCAGAAAAGAAATAAGGGCTTAAAGTTCTCTAAGTTCCTGAATTTGCTAAGGAGTTTCTGAGAATAATGGCCTGACTGTGTTCATCAATCTGTCCCTCCTGTTTAGAGAGAAGTGGAAAAACTATGAATACTTGTTAACCTTTTAGTTTGCCATTGAGGAGATCAATAAGGATGCCTACCTGTTTCTGAATGTGACCTTGGGTTTCCACCCTTACAATGACTTTAACTCTCAGTAGAGAACCTTAGAGGGTCCTCTGATGTGGCTGTTTGGAAGAAGCAAGTTTATCCCTAACTACAAATGTAAAACTCAACATAAAGCTCATGGAATCATTGCAGGAATCAGACCTGAATTTTATGCTGCAATTGGAACACTTTTGGAGCTCTACACAGTTCCATAAGTAAGTTAGTAAAGTTTTGGTGTGTACTTTCACATAGGATACCTGACCAAAAAAAAAACATGGAGAAGAGAAGTTGTCTATGTTTACTGCCAGTGATTTAAAATAGAAGTGAATTAATTACCTGGATATTGCTCTATTGAAAATGAAAATAGTGTGGTGAAAGCTATGAGCAGTAAATTCTTGGATTCCTAAAAAGATCACTTAGTTATCTTCATTATTCTATCTGCAGTCATTGGCAAGATGTACATTGGTATTATAAGAAAAAAATGATATACACAATAATTTCCATATTTCTCAGAGATTGTGTTTTACATTACTTGCTGGGTACTGACTGTCAAATCTATCATTAGAGAAGGATGAGGCAACAGTAGTTGGTGATATTCCCTCAGATCTTTCTGTCTTCCTCTTTTCTACCTTCAGGAGATAAGTCTATGAAAAACGTGTTATCACTTACTTTCCATATTTGCTTTTCCAAAGGTAGAGGTTCTAGGGAAGAGGATGACATGTGGTCAAAGAAAACACTTGAGAATGCTTCTGCAACCTTTCTCTACACCAAATACTCTATTCTGTTATTATTGGAACAAGAGAGATCTATCTTGTTTTTCAAATCTATCATGAACAGGATATTATATGCCTCCTAGCTGCATCTAAACTCCTAGAAATATTGGAGCACATAGTACTTGACAAAGACCATATTCCATTACATGATGAGAGAGAGAGAAGCTAATCTCACAGAAAATATTTTCCTCAACAATATTCAGTTCCCTGACCCTCTTATATGAGTAATGAACTCACTTCCTCTCTAGGGGTGATGACTGCAAATACCAAGAAACTCAGAATCACCATTATTGTTTGCTTCTTCAGGTCTCACAGGGAACTTTTGATTTTGTGCTAAGTGACAAAAATACATTCCCATCCCTTTACCAGATGTCTCCTAAAGAAACAGCTCTAAGCCAAGGGATTATCTCTTTATTGCTGCACTTTGGCTGGAAGTGGGTGGGTATCTTTGTGTCTGATGATCTGAAAGGCAAAGAGTTCCTCTCAAACTTAAAAGCAGAGATGGCAGGAGAAAATATTTGTGTGGCCTTTACAGAAAAAAAAAAACTTTCAAATAATTGGAAGATACAGTTAATGACTCAGGTTGGGTATAATTTGAACCAACATACAAAAGTAAATGTACATATATTCTATGGTGATATAGGTGACTTACTGCTTTTCTTTGTGGAAAATTATATCATTTCAACCAAAAGCAAAGTATAGATCATGATAAAGCCCAACTTAATGTATTTAGACTCTGTATTACATGGGCAGAATGGTATGATGAACCTGTTTGAAGGAAGCATCTCATTTTCAAAGAAGAGAGACATCCTTGGCTTCAAGCACTTTCTAGATGCACTTATACCCTCCCAGTACCCAGGTGATCTTTATTTCCATAAATTCTGGGTTGACAATTTTTATTGCTTACCTCCTCCTTTGCTATGTGGAAATCATAAACCCTGCCCACTGAATTTATCCCTAAAGACTAAGCAAGAAAAAAATGTTGTGATGATCACCTCTAAGCCCAGCTTTTCCATATAGAATGCAGTATATGCATTGGCCCATGCCCTCCATAAAGTGCTTTGGAGAAATACAGAAATAGAATCTCAAGAAGTTTCAAACCAAGATAGGCTTCAACCTTGGCAGGTAAGCCTACCTCATAAGCAAGGGGAGATTTGGAAACTTACATTATTTTAGGTAATTTACTGAGGTCAAAAACACAACACATTTTCCGCTTATAATTAAAAGAATGAGAAAAAATAGAAAGGGATTCTTTCACTGTGTGTGTGTGTGTGTGTGTGTGTGTGTGTGTGTGTGTGTGTGTGTGTGATTATCATGTATGATTTGGAGATTGGTAGCTTTGATTTTAAGATATTGAATTTGCATGTTTCAAAAATAATTTCCTAGTTTAGCATGAAATTCTGTAAGATACTCAAAAGAAATTAATGTCAAAATTAGCAATCAAAATTTGCACATTTCATGGAATGTGTTTGATGCCATTATAGAGATATGGTGACCATATCTAATAGCAGCACTTTCACATAAAATACAGTTTATATTTAATGATCCAAGACCATAGGTTTAAACATTTTTAGAAAATAAAAATAGCCTGCCTTAGACACAAAGGTACCTAAGAAAAAAATTTCTTCTTACAGATTATTTACTCTTAAATAGGGAAAAATGAAGATGAAACCCAAATCTCTACATCCATTATTAAACACAATAACACAGATGATGCTCATGAACCTAAGTCATAACTCCATCTACTAGTGATAAGTGGATATGTTTGGCTTCTAAACCATCCTGAAACAAACCTAGAAATCACCTACACATATGAACCTTAATATTTATTCAAATAGGTAATCACAAAGAAGGTTATTGAAAAAGCAGGTAAATTTTTCATTTAATCAAGGAGAGATAAATAAAAATTAACTCTAATTGTGTGCTATAAAGATGGTAAATATTTCAACACCTATAAACTCATAGCTGTAGTATCCTATTTTGCATCCATTTTACTATGAAATATCTATATTTTCTAATTTGAGACATTTTTATGATACTAGAAGAGACACTTGGCCTTATTGCAACTAAAAACATGCTTCACAGTAAGCTATATCCCACCCATTAGACAACATTTCTCTTTGTGTTCAGCTTTTCCTAAATTAACTTCATGGGGAAAAATTCACCTCACTGGATCAACTCTGGAGACAATTATTCAAATGTAACCTCTTCAAAAAGAAAGCCAGAACAGGGAGAGAGAAAGAGGATTGTTCTTAGAGACAACAAGTAAGAAATTTGTATGTAACACACATATCCAAATGATCTCTCTCAAGCTTCATACATTTCTGAGGAAAATCCAAATTACAAACACTGCTGGAGACCAGATATGCTTTGATGAGAGCAATAATCATATGGAAAACTATGATATACAAAACATTATGGGAAATAATAATCATTATTCACTTATAGTTAAAGTAGGAGAATTTGTCTCCAAAAGTCCACAAGATCAAGACTTGTTCATCAATGAAGATTTGATCAAATGACCAAACAACTTCAATCATGTCTGGCATAATTTCAACTTTTAATTTGTCAGCAACTACATTTTAAAAGTTATGATAATTTATTGTGTGATGTCTCTTTGAAATTTTCAATTAATTTTTATATTTAAATTTTCAAGCTGTGTTGTGAGCTCCTGTGTGTATACTCATGCACACAATGATGTGTATACTAAATACATTTTTATTAAACATGCAGGCTGAAGATCAGGGCATTCCTCCATTAACACAACTCATATTCAAACATGTCCATAGTCCTTACAAAGAAGAAATAAATTATAGACTTTCATACAAATCAACTCTAAGGGTAATGTTTGTGAGCTGTCTGATTTCTGTTTTGCGAGCTGAAATCAGGTGTCTTTGAAAAAGCAGAATACAGTCTTACCTGCTGATTCAGTTCTTCAGCCCCATATACCTGTTAATATGTAGATATCTATGAAACAGAAATTGTATCCATATCACAGCAAGAATTATGTCCAACAAAAGGATAAGAATATTTCCTTGCATAAAAAATTTCCAGAAATATTAACAAACTGAAGTTTTATTAGAAGTATAATGGTTAATGTAATTAACTAAGAAGACAATTGGTAAAAATCCTAATCGATGACATTACTAAGGTTTGGAAGAAAAAGTATGACACTATCCTTAGGATGGGGAGTCAGGGGTAAAAAGGTCACAAAATGGATCATATTGTGGATGTCTATGGAATTTCAACATGTGACGTATTGTAGTAGGCTGTTTAGATATTTCTTCGTTTCCTGGCTGCCCAGATTCACAAAGTAACCCACACAGAAACTGTATTAATTAAATCACTGCTAGGCCCATTAGCTATAGCTTCTTATTGTCTAACTCTTACATCTAAATTTAACCCATTTCTAGTAATCTGTGTATCACCATGTGACTGTGGCTTACTGGGTAAAGTTCCATCTGGTTCCTGAGAGGCTACTTGGCTTCACCCTGACTCCACCTTTTTCTTCCAACATTCACTTTAGTGTTCCCCACCTACATATATTCTGCCCTGCACATGCCCAAGACAGTCCTTTATTAACCAACTGTATTCACAGAATACAGAGAGGAATATCATGGCACCTCGCATTTTCTTTTTTAAAAAAATAGTAAAGCATTAATTTTAACATAGTAAAATTACATAAAACAAAACTGGCATCAAGTAAGAATTACAACTATAACATTTATATCTCCTTTATCTTTTATCATAACTAAGGAAAATTATAATTATAGCTATCTATTCTTCAACTCCATCAAAGACTCGAGAAGGATAAATTGCATAAGTTAACAGGAAGTGAATTGTAAATGACTTTCAAAACACTAGAATTTGCAGAGATATCTTGCTGCCTGGACAGTCACCCAAAGTTTTTGTATTGCTGGAGCATCCATCTTCAACCTATATGTCCATAGTATCCTGCTGACTTTTCCATGAAACAAAAAATTTGAAAATCTGTTCTGCCTTGTAATGGCAATGTCCATCAGCTGCTTTCTTTTGTGTCCTGCAGAAGAAATGACATGGCACAAAAACTCTGAAAAACAGTCTCACCTTCAGCCAAGTTCAGCGGTTATTTCTCTGGTTCCTGCATGTCAAGTTCAAACAACAAAACATCAAGTAGTCCAGACAAGTACAGTTTCTTGCCCAAATTTCTAACCAATTCCATAAGTAGCCTCTTAAATGCCCCATCATCCTTTTAAAGTAGATTAATGCTTTCAGGAGTAGATGTGTCTCATTGTCATTAAAAGTCCTTATTTCTTAAAACATTTTAAATGACATATTCTGAAGGTCTCTGAAAGATTTGAAGAATACCTGTCTAACTGAAATATAGATAGATAGATAGATAGATAGATAGATAGATAGATAGATATAGCTATAGATATAACCTAACTATCATGATTACAAGCTTAACTATTAAAGATGATTATCCATTAACCTATATTTCTTAATTATACATACATTTTTAAATGAGCCACACAAATACAATACCTTAATCAAGAGCAGAAATACATACACACAGTATAACAAAATTGACCTTAAATTTGTATCAATAAGCCAAGATCCATACCAATGCAAAGTATTCATCTCTATATCACATTCCCCTTTAAATGTAAAAAAACACTTATAAACAATATTTGGGAATTTTGGCATAGTTCTCTCAAAGCTGCTTCTTGATTTTTGTTTATTGAAGTAATTTTTGAGGGGTGTTCATGTTGACTTGTCAGGGGGGTTGGTCCTTCAAACCACATTAGTCTAGAAGGATTTCACAGACTCTCATCCTCTATGGAAACAAAAGAAAAACCTCTTTTCCAAAGCAACATATCCTTAGACTCAAATTTTAAAGTCAAGATAACTTTCTAATATATGTGCAGGTTTAGTTTAACAGTCTGTTCAATGAAATCTCTCTGTATTCTTAGCTCTTTCCGAATCAAAAAATTCAAAGAAAACAGAATAGTATACATAATTTAAACTCTCTGTGTATTTCTTCTCTTTAAATGACTTATTTTTCTTACTCTGTTACTTTTTCTACAAGTTTACTCTGTCTCTTTAAAGACATTGCTTTATTATTTTTAAAACAATTTACCGAGGAGTTCCTGTTTCTGTGATGAGGAGTTCCATCCAGATGGGTGAGTGTGTGCCATCCCGGGACAGATAGTAGGAGATGGGAGTATACGGCCCCCTCAGCTCCTGCTACAGGGGCTTCCTTCTTACACACAACCCTGAATCTTCAAAGCTTACGCTATTATTTGCAGGGTCCTTGGCCCAGAAACAGTTCCTGCTCCAGCACTAAGGCTATCCACCCAGAGGGGTGAGTCTCTGCCTGCCTGGCAGACCAGAGGTCCTTGGAAGGAAGTGCAGGGCACCTTCAGCTATGGTTGCAGGATCTTCTTTGTTCCACATTATTCTTCCCTCCACAAAAGTTTGACATTTTGTCTACAAGTGTCGTTGGACTACCAAGAGTCCCTGTTTCTGTGCTGAGGAGATCAATTCAGACGAGTCCTTGGCCCAATAACAGTTCCTGATCCTGTACTGAGGAGATCCACCCAAAGACTCAGTCACAGCAAAGATTGGACTAAGATGCCAAGACTCTCCTGGCTACATTTGAAGGAAGAGATGGGCAGGCGCCAATGCAAGAATTCCTCCAACAACCTGAAAGGAAACATGACATCACCAGAATAGAGAGATCATGCAACAAGAAGAATTGAACACCCTACTCCTGAAGAAATAGAAGAAATAAACTTTAAATGGAACAATATGAAAATAGAGGACCTTACACAGGATGTAAAAAACTGCTGTAAAGAAATGGAGATGACAAACAAAAAGGTAGGAGAAATGAATAAATCTCTCAAAGATACTGAAGAGAACCAAGAAAAACCAATCAAACAGGTAATGAAAAAAGTTCAAGACTTGAAAAATGAAATGGAGGTAATGAAGAAAACACAGACCGAGAGAAGACTGGATATGGAAACACTGGGTAAACAAACAGGAACTACAGAGACAAGTATTACCAACAGAATACAAGAGATAGAAGAAAGTATTTCAGACACTGAAAATACTACAGAGGAAATAAACTCATTGAATAAACAAAATAACAAATCAAAAAAATTCTTAAGACAAAGCATCCAGGAAATCTGGGACACCGTGAAAAGACCAAACCTAAGAATAATAAGGGTAGAAGAAGGAGAAAAATTATAGATCAAAGACCCAGAAATTACAGTCAACAAAATATAGAAGAAAACTTTTCCAACCTTCTTTACAAGAAGCATACAGAACATCAAATAGACTGGATCAAAAAAGAGCATTCCCTCACCATATAATAATCAAAACACAAAACATAAAAGGTAAAGGACAAATATTAAGAACTGCAGGGGGAAAAGGTCAAGTAACATATAAAGGCAAACCTATCAGAATTACACCTGACTTCTCTATGGAAAATATGAAAGCCAGAAGGTCTTAGAAAGATGTGCTGCAGACACTAAGAGACCATGGATGCAAGCCCAGACTACTATACCCAGCAAAACTTGCATTTACCATCGATGGAGAAAACAAAATATTCAAGGACAGAAACAGTTTTAAACAATATATAGCCACAAACCCAGTCTTACAGAAAATACTACAAGGAAAATCACAAACCAAGGATGCCAACAGCACTCATAATAACACAAGCATCTGACAACCCTCCACCAACACAACTGAAAGAAGGGAAACACACAAACACTACCACCAGAAAAAATAACCAGAGTTAACAACCACTGGTCATTAATATCACTTAATATTAATGGACTCAATTCACCTATATAAAGGCACAGGATAAGAGAATGGATATAAAAACAGTATCCAACATTCTTCTGTTTACAAGAAACACACCTCAAATTCAAAGACAGACACTACCTCAGAGTAAAGGGTTGGGAAAAGGGTTTCTAATCAAATGGATCAAAGAAACAACCAGATGTGGCTATACTAATATCTACCAAAATTGATTTCAAACTAAAATCAATCAGAAGAGATGGAGAAGGACACTTTATACTCATAACAGGAACAATTCATCAGAAGGAAGTCTCAACCCTGAATATCTACCCCTAATATAAAAGTGCCAACATATGTAAAAAAAAATTACTAGAACTCAAAGCATACATCAAATCCCACACTCTAATAGTGGGAGATATCAACACTCCTCTCTCATCAATGGACAGGTCAACAAGACAAAAACTTAACAGAGAAATAATAGAACTAAAAGATGTAATGAACGAAATGGACTTAACAGACATCTATAGAACATAAAAGAAACAGAAAAGAATATACCTTCTTTTAAGCATCTAATGGAGCCTTGTCAAAAATTGATCACATAATTGGTAACAAAGCAAGCAACCATAAATACAAAGAAATTGTAGTAACTACCTGTGTACTATCAGATCACCATGGAATAAAGTTAGAATTCAACAACAATTCTAACCCTAGAAAGCCTACAACCTCATGGTAATAGAATAGCCAACTACTGAACCACCCCTGGGTCAAGGAAGAAATGAAGAAAGAAATTAAAGTGTTTCTTGAATTCAATGAAAATAAAAAAAAAACATATCCGAACATATGGGACACTATGAAAGCAGTGCTAAGAGGAAAGTTCACAGCACTAAGTACCCACATAAAGAAAACAGAGAATGCACACATTAGAGACTTAACAGCACACCTGAAAGTTCTAGAAAAAAAAAGAAGCAGACTCACCCAGGAGGAGTAGAAGACTGGAAATAATCAAACTGAGGACTGAAATCAACAAAATAGAAACACAGAAAACAATCCAAAAAATCAATGAAACAAAAAGCTGGTTCCTGGAGAAAATCAACAAGATTGACAAACTCCTATCCAAACTAATCAAACAGCAGAGGAGCACACGCAAATTAACAAGAACAGAAATGAAAAGGGGGACAAAACCACAGACACAGAAGAAATTCAGAGAATCATTAGATCTTACTACAAAAGCCTGTATGCCACAAAATTGGAAAATGTGAAAGAAATGGACACTTTCTTAGATAAGTACCATATACCAAAATTAAATCAAGACCAGGTGAACAATTTAAATAGACCTGTAAGTCACTAGAAATTAGAAGCTGTCATCAAAAACCTCCCTACCAAAAAAGGAGCCCAGGACCAGATGGTTTCAATGCAGAATTCTAACAGAACTTCCAGAAGAGCTAATAACTTTACTCCTTAATGTGTTTCACAATATAGAAACAGAAGAGTCATTGCCAAACTCCTTTTATGAAGCAACAGTTACCCTGATACCAAAACCACACAAAGACTTAACCAAGAAAAAGAATTACAGATCAATCTCACTCATGAACATCGATGCAAAAATTCTCAATAAAATACTGGCAAATGAAATCCAAGAGCACATCGAAAAAATTATCCATTATGATCAATTAGGCTTCATCCCTAGGTGCCCCTCAATAGAAGAATGGATAAAGAATATGTGGCACAAATACACTTCAGAGTTTTACTCAGTAGTAAAAAACAATGACATCTTGAATTTTGCATGCAAATGGATGGAAATAGAAAACACTTTACTGAGTGAGATAACCCAGACCCAAAAAGATGAATATGGTATGTACTCACTCATACATGGATTCTAGCCATAAATAAAGGACATTGAACTTATAATTTATGATCCTACAGAAGCTAAATAAGAAGGTGAACCCAAAGAAAAACATACATTTACCCTCCTAGATTTTGGAAGTAGACAAGATTGCCAGGCAAAAGTTCGGAACACGGGGGTGGGTAGGATGGTGATGAGGGGAGATGGGTAGAGAGAAGGGAGAAGGGGAGGATTGGGTAGAGCTTGGGAGAATGGGATGGGTGAGATGGAAGAAAGGTGGATATGGGATCAGGGAAGTAAATATCTTAATTAAGGGAACCATTTTAGGGTTGTCAAGAGACTTGAATCTAGAGGGGTTCCCCGGTTTCCAAGGGGATGTCCCGAGCTTTTTCCTTGGGCAGCAGTGTAGAGGGTGCCTGAACTGGCCTTATCCTATAACATGAATGGGCCAGGCTTGTTGAGGTTTCTGTCCTGCCCAGTTCCCACAGGTGTTTAGCCTCAAAGTAAATCACACAGGGATCTCTATAAGTTATAAAGCTGCTTGGCCCATTAGGTCAGGCTACTTATGAGCTCTTGTAGCTTATATTAACCCATTATTCTGATCTATGTTAGCCATGTGGCTCAGTACCTTTTTCAGTGGGGCAGATCATATCCTGCTGCTTCGGTGATCTGGGCAGGAGTGGGAGGAATCAACTTCCTCCTTCCCAGAATTCTCCTGTTCTCATTGCATCACTTCTACTTCCTGTCTAGTTTTCCTGTCTATACTTCGGGCCTGGCCAATTTATCCCATAGCCTCACTGATGAATATCTTGCATATCACCATAGAACCTTCATCTGGCAATGGATGGAGATAGAGACAGAGACCCACACTGAAGCATTGGACTGAACTCCCAAGGTCCAAATGAAGAGCAGAATGAGGGAGAGCACAAGCATGGAAGTCAGGACCGCGAATTGTGCGTCCACCCACGGAGACAGTGTGACTGATCTAATGGGAGCTCACCAAGGCTAGCTAGACTGGGACTGAACGAGCATGTGATCAAACCCGACTCTCTGAATGTGGCTGACAATGAGGGCTGACTTGAGAATCCAAGGACAATGGCACTGGATTTTGATTCTACTGCATGAACTGGCTTGGTGGGAGCCTAGTTTGTTTGGATACTCACCTGCCTAGACCTGGATGGAGGGGGGAGGACTTGGACTTCCCACAGGGCTGGACACCCTGACTTCTCTTAGGACAGAAGAGGGAGGGAGAGTGGAGAAAATGAGAGGGAAATGGGAGGAGGGAAGGAGGTAAAAAATTATAATAAATTAAAAAAAAAGTGAACAGAAAAAAAGAAGACACTTAGTGATCAGGGGAATACAAATCAAAACAATTTTGAGATACCATTTTATACCTGTCAGAATGACTAAGATCCAAAACACCAATGATAGCCTATGCTGGAGAGGAAGTGGAGTAAGGTGAATACTTGTCCATTGCTGGTAGGAATGCAAACTTGTACAACCACTTTGGAAATCAGTGTGGCAGTTTCTCACAAAATTGGGAATCAATCTACCTCGGGATTCAGCAATACCACTCTTGGGAACATACCCAAGAGATGCCCAATCATGTTACAAAATCATTTGTTCAACTATGTTCATAGCAGCATTATTTGTAACAGCCAGAACTTGGAAACAACCTAGGTGCCCCACAATGGAAGAATGGATTTTAAAAAAAGTGTGGAATATATACCCATTAGAGTGAATGTGTGTGTGTGTGTGTGTGTTCCACATGTGTGCCTGGTACATGCAGAGGCCAGAGGAGGCCATGGATCCCCAGAAAACAGGTGTTGCAATCTATTTTAACTCAAAGAGTAGCTGCTGTTAACTGAATCAGAATACTACACAAAAGCAGCAATTGATTTCAGAAATGATTTTTTTGGAGTTGATCTTGTATCCTGCCACATTACTAAAGGTGCTTATCAGCTGTAGGAGTTCTCTAGTAGTTTTTGGGTTTGCTTATGTACACTAATATATCATCTGCAAATAATGAAAGTTTGAATTCTTCCTTTCAAATTCGAATTCCCTTCATCTCTTTATGTTGTCTTACTGCTATTGCTAGAACTTCAAGCACTTTCTTGAAGAGGTATGGAGTGGACAACCTTGTCTTGTTCCTGATTTTAGTGGAATGGCTTTGAGTTTCTGTCCATTTCATTTGATGTTAGCTACCGGCTTGCTATATATTGCTTTTATATTTAAGAATGAACCTTGTATCTCTAATGACTCCAGGACCTTTATCATAAAGGGGTGTTGAATATTATCAATCGCTTTTTCAGCATCTAATGAAATGATCATATTGGTTTTTTCTTTCAGTTTATTTATATGATGGATTATATTGATAGATTCTCATATGTTGAACCAGCCCTGCCTCTCTGGGATGAAGCCTAATTGATCATAATGGATAATTTTTTCGATGTGCTCTTGGATTTCATTTGCCAGTATTTTATTGAGAATTTTTGCATTGATGTTCAGGAGTGAGACCGGTCTGTAATTCTCTTTCTTGGTTGAGTTTTAGTGTGGTTTGGGTATCAGGTTCATAAATAGAGTCTGGCAATGACTCTTCTGTTTCTATATTGTGAAACACATTAAGGAGTATAGGTATTAGTTCTTCCTGGAAGTTCTGGTAGAATTCTGCATTGAAACCATCTGCTCTAGGACTTTTTTTTTTTTGGTAGGGAGGTTTTTGATGACAGCTTCTAATTCCTCATGACTTACATGTCTATTTAAATTGTTCACCTGGTCTTGATTTAATTTTGGTATATGGTACTTATCTAAAAAGGTGTCCATTTCTTTCACATTTTCCAATTTTTTGGCATACAGGCTTTTGTAGTAAGATCTAATGATTCTCTGAATTTCTTCTGTGTCTGTGGTTATGTCCCCCTTTTCATTTCTGATCTTTTTTTTACATGATCTCTCTCTGCCATTTATTAGTTTGAATAGGGGTTTGTCAATCTTGTTGATTTTCTCCAGGAACCAGCTTTTTGTTTCATTGATTCTTTGGATTGTTTTCTGTGTTTCTATTTTGTTGATTTCAGTCCTCAGTTTGATTATTTCCAGTCTTCTACTCCTCCTGGGAGAGTCTGCTTCATTTTTTTTTTCTAGAGCTTTCAGGTGTGCTGTTAAGTCTCTAATGTGTGCATTCTCCGTTTTCTTTATGTGGGCACTTAGTGCAGTGAACTTTCCTCTTAGCATTGCTTTCATAGTGTCCCATAGGTTTGGGTATGTTGTGTCTTTATTTTCATTGAATTCAATCCATCTTTACGTACTGTAACACATCCCACAACAATCTACATCTATTTTATGTCATGTTTTCATTGTTGCTATCATTATTGGAAGAGTTCACAATTATGATACCCTGCCATTAGGGAATAGACTATCAGAACAAAAAAATACAATAAAAATTGGTCAAAATGTTTAAAAGTTTTATTGCAAAGACACAGAATGAAAAGACTTCTAGTTTCATACGAGCTGTTATACATTTAATATCACAAAAATAACAGGAAAATAATGTTCATATAGAGCATAATCTCATTACATAAGCAACCATATGCCAAGAAAGTAAATTTGCATCAAAATCTGAAATAGTATGACAATGGATTCTTTTTTGACACTGAATTTTTTTAACACATTTCTAAACATACAGTCAAGAAATGTTATTGCTTAATTTACTCCTACTAGAAATATTTGCTTATTTATAATAGTTAATGCTTGAATGCTATGTTTACAACAATAATGGATAAATTCAGTTTACAACATATGTTTAATGACAATAAAGGTCAAATCTGGATAAAATGTTTCTATATTCATAAGAAATTAAAGAAAGTATTCACTAAGCTTTAAAAATTAATTGAAGGATGTGAGTCTCTGTAATATCTTGGTTAATGTATGAAGATCTATACAATGAATTACTGTGAAGTATACTAAGAAATTTTATGAAATATACATCATACATGAATTTTGTGATGCTTTCTAAGACTTGAGTTTGTGTTAAAGGACTTACCACATTCTTTACATTTGTAAGGTTTGTCACCATTATGGAGTCTATGGTGAGCAAGAAGAGCTGAGATCTGGGTAAAGGACTTGCAACATTCTTGGCATCTGTAAGGTTACTCACCAGTATGAATTCTGTGATGATTATGAAGTGTTGAGATATGGGCAAAAGACTTGCCACATTTCTGACATCTGTATGGTTTCTCACCAGTATGGATTCTGTGATGACTGTGAAGATTTGAGACCCTGGTAAAGGACTTGCCACATGTTTGACATATGTAAGGTTTCTCACCAGTATGGATTCTGTGATGAGTGTGAAGAGTTGAGGCCCTGGTAAAGGACTTGCCACATTCTTGACATCTGAAAGGTTTCTCTCCAGTATGGATTCTGTGAAGATTATGTAGAGTTGAGACATGAGCAAAAGACTTGCCACATTCTTGACATGTGAAAGGTTTCTCACCAGTATGGACTCTGTGATGTCTGTGAAGATCTGACACCTGGGTAAAGGACTTGAGACACACTTGACATGTGAAAGGTTTCTCACCAGTATGGATTCTCCAGTGAGCTTGGAGATTTGCATGATGGGTAAATGATTTGCCACAATCTTTACATTTATATACCTTCTCTTTGGGATTAATTCCTTTATGTATAGTGAGGCATGCACATCTGTTTAAGCACCTTCCACATTCCATATAGTTGTTTTGACTTTCTTCATTTTGATTGTTTACATAATGCTTCTCTTGTTTCTGGTCATGCTGGAACAAAAATAAAAGTGTGTGTTATAATAAAAAAAAATCTCCTTACAATTATTGTGTATGTATTGGCTCTTAGGAAAAACAGACTTATTCTATGTATTTAAATGATAATAAAGCCATATTGTAATTGATGTTTTGAGAATTTGTCCCTTCAAGATGAAGATTCTGGTAAATATTCTTCCTAGAGTTCCTAGTGAAGGTTTTAATAACATCATTAAATGCGTAAGGCTTCTTACAGCTAGAAAAGCTATGATATATTTTCAATCTTATTTGATTGAGAAAAACCTCACATATATCTCAACTGAATACATTGTCATAAAATATAATTATTAATTGAGGGAATTAAATGTTTATTAGCATATGCACCATTCAGTTTCAGGTTTTTCAAAATTATTTATAGAATAAAAACATGTTTTAAAACTTAGTTTTTATTTGCTTTCTGAAGAAACTGTTTTTGAAAATGGAAGTGATCTAATGTGACATCTTTCAAGATAAGGTACTTTTGGCAGGGCTACCCAGAGTGGTTGGTGAATATAGATTATTTCAATCATGAAATAATCCATTCCCTTTTCTCTCTTCATCCTGAAAAATAAGTTTTTAAGTCACTACTTACAGCTGATAGCAATTTCTGGATAGGATCTTGTCTATTCTCCTGTGAAAACTGGTCTTGTGTTTGATGAAAATAGAAAACTGGAAAAAAGAAAAATATATAATTATCTGCGTTAGTACACTATGTGAAATGTTTTCAGATATACAAGTGACACAATTTTATAAATAAGTTTAGACCCATATTCAAGGTGGCATATTACAAAAAATAAACTTCAAATCATTTATTCTAAAAAAATCTTTTTAAGGCAAATGGACAGAAGATCTTTTATAACATACATTAAATAAATAATAAAAATAGAAGAAGGATCGAAGGTATGTTACCTTAGAGATTCCAATTATAATTTTGAGAATAGTAAGTAAGACTATGATGGGTTGAGTGAAATGACCCTATATAAACAAATGTCTGAATACATGGTCTGAAATTGGTGGATGTTTATCGTTAGGTATTAACTTACTAGAACACCTAAGTCCCTGGAGACTGGCTTTGAGAATTTTAATGCCTTCAGTAGCCAAAAGTGAGTTCTCTTGCTTTCTGTTGTGGTTCTAGATGGGACCTCTCACTGCTGCTCTAGTCCCTTGACAATCGCTACCTCTGATTCATCATAATAGATCTTTCTTTCTTTCTTCTGTATTTTGCCTTTATCTTGGAGCTTTATCACAGCAATTGAAAAATAACTATATACAAAGCCTATAACCCAACTGCAAAAAAAAAAAAACCACTTATCTTAATGGATAAAACTCATCTCCACAATCTTTTCAAATGAACAAATTGAATAATATTAATAAAGAAGACAGAATATTAATTAGTGAAGAAAGAAGGAAATAAAGAACAGGAAGCAGTTACTACTAATTGGTTCAAAGGGAATCATGTATGCCACAAGGAAGAGGTCCGTAAATTTTCAAGGAAATTCACTAGTACTGATCTTATTATCAGAGGTAAATCTCTCATTCTGTCTCTTTTTACAGAAAATAGATCCTTTCATAAAATATATTCTGACCATGGCTTTTCATCTCTCAAAAGCCCTGAGATCATCCCCAGCTTCACTCATGCTTGAATTTACCCACTGTCTTTCACTTCTTAGAAAACAAATTATGGATAATACCCCACATATATTGTTTTATTTTTCCCGATTGTTTAAACTATTGTGAGTTTTTTGTTTGTATCTATATGATGCTGAAGACTATCTTTTTGAGATTTTCAAGAATTGTGTTAGAATTTTGATGAGATTTTCACTGAATCACTACAATACTTTCAATAAGATGTTCATTTTTACTATATCAATTGACCAATCCTTGAGCACAGGGATTTTCTTCTATCTTCTGATATCATTTTCAATTCATTTCTCCAATGCCTTAAAGTTTTTATAAAGGTCTTTCACTTTTTTAGTTAGAATTACCCCAAACTATTTTCTGAGGCTATTGTAAAAGACATCATTTCACTGATTTCTATTTAAGTATTTTCTCATTTTTATATAGGAGGGCTTCTGCTTTTGTTAGTTAATTTTGCACCTCTTAAATTTGATTAAAGTTTATCTCAGTTGTAGTAGATTCTTGGTGGAGTTCTTAGAGTCTGTAAACCTAAATTCATAGCACCTGCATATAAAGTTCCTTTGATCTCTTCCTTTATTATTCATCACTTCTTGATCTTCTTCATTCATGTTACTGTTCCAGCTAAGATTCCAAGTGCTGCATTGAATACATATAGAGAGTGAGTACCATTTAAATGGTTCCCTATTTTAGTGGAAAGCCTTTGAATATCTCTCGATTTAGTTTGATGTGGGATATAGGCTTGCTGCAAATTGTGTCTTTCATTTGGAAGTATGTTCCTTGCATCCCTAATCTCTCCAGGACTTTTATCAAAAAGGAGGTGTTAATTTTATCAAAGGCTTTTCAGCATCTAATGAGATAAACATCTGGAATTTGACTGTCAGTTTGTATAAGTGGTAGATTACATTTATTGGTTTTAAATTGTTGATCTAGCCCTATATATCTTGAGATGAATCCTACAGTAGATCACCTTTTTTGATATGCTATTGGATTCAGGATGGAAATATTTTATTGAGGACTTTTATATATGTTCATAATGAATTGGTATATCTTTCACTTACTTTTTGTGTGTATACATGGTTTAGGTATCAATGTAACTATCCTCACAAAAAGAATTTCACTGTTCTATTGCTCTTATTTTGTAGAATATTTTGAGGAGTGTTCATGCTAATTCAAGAAGAATTATTAAGAGATAAAAAGTACCACCTACTACCATTATTCTGCTGCTTGGATTTAGTATTAAAATTATTCCTGATGTTCTATTGGTTTACCCACAGAGAATTGCATCTCTAGGCCTCATTTCCATTGCTTCTGGTGAATTTTGACAACTAAAACGTGACTCATAGGTGGACATGGTACAAACAATAGGAAAAATTTTAGTTTTAACTAGTATGTTTATATCAAACCCATCCCATGGAATGTTCAGAGCTCATTCAGGACTGAGTGACAATGTTAAGGCCAGGAAGTCATGAATGACTATAAAAATAGTAGTGCTTTGTATACTACTTGACAGTTGCCCATATGAACACAAGTGATTAGGATAGCATGCATCAGATCCAAGCAAGCTCAAGCCAGATTAAAATTCTAGGAAAAAAGCCTGAGGGGATTTGGAGACCTAAACCTTGCCGAGAAGTTCCTATCATCTGAAGGATGCTTGGAGAAAGTGCATAACGTTTACTAAAACTGTGCAACTCCTGATAGTTCAACCATATTGCAAGCCATATTCAAAACCCAGGATTGTATGGGAATTACAGACTGAACTCTGAGTATAAATAAAGATGAGAAAAAAATCAAGGATATCTGCTGTAAGAAATCCCACAGCCAGTAGCCTTTAAGATACCCACCCACTGGGGTGTGGCCTCTTATACTCTTTATGCGGATATAAATATAGAGTGCTTCTGGCGTCTTTTCCGGCTGCGGGATTGGGTTCATCATTCCAGCAGAGGATTCTGATTTGTGAGTCTACCCCTAAATAATTAACCATTTATTATTTTTAATTCTGAGCTAGTGTGGGATTTGAGTGTCCTTCATCTGGCACCCAACATGGGGTAAAATTAAAAACCCTGAAATTAAGAGTTTCGTGCTCTACCAACTGAGAAAGGGCATAAGTTTATTTTAAAAATGTGTAACTCCTGATAATTCAACCATAAGCAGGCCATTCTCTACACCCAAGAATGTATGGGAATTACAGATTGAACTCTGAGTATAAATAAAGATGAGAAAAAAAATAAATGATATCTGGAAGAAGCAGAACATGGGAAGAGTTGGGGAGTTGAATATGTTCAAAAGTCATTGTGAGGCAATCAAAATAATAAAAGTATATACGAATAATAAAAGTATACACAAATTTGCTTGTCCAAGAAAACTCAAATATAGATAGAAATAAAACACAAAAGAAAACATAGCCTTTATGTGGAAAGTAACATTATAAATTTTGATATTCAGAGATTTTTAGATGATCTTAATAGACCAGTAACATGTATGAATAAACAACTCCTAGTTTCTAATGAATATTTTGCAGAAATAGAAAAAGTTATCTTTTAAATTCTGTAGATTCTAACACAAAGAACAAATTCTACAATCTTCTAAAATGAGTCCAACTATAAAATTTGTATTTTCTGATTTTATGTCATACTACACAATAGTGAAAACCACGTAATACTATCATGAGTGTAAACAAACAGACATGAACTTGTACAGAAAAATATTCTTTGAAACACTGTGAAAAGTTTTTTATGCTAATTTTCCTTTCAATATTGTTCATTTCAGGGCCTGGTGGCATTCAAGGATATAGCAACAAATCATATTACTTCTGCTTTATACCATAATTTACGTATTCAAAGTGAGTGTTTAGGTCATTTCATGCGAATGAAACTTATAAAATAATTTGGGATAATTATTCAATGTGAAGTTTTATACCATTTCAGGTAAAGATCTTTGCAAACCCCACTTCAGGACAGAATTCCTCCATGCCCTGTTTCCCACATGTGCTAATACTTTCTGTGGCTTACCTTGTTCATTGCCTTCTTTCTCTCCTACGTTCACATTCCAGGGCTCTTTGCTTTGTTCAAGGGAGTTGATCAGGTCTGGTTTGGACACCGAACAACCTGAATATTGGAAGAGACATATGAACAAACTTGGGATAATATTAAAACACTTGGATTTCTAATAAACCACAATACTGACTATATTAGATGACATATAACATAAAATTCCAAATATGATTATGGAATTGCTATCACCCAATATTTGAAAATACAAAACATTTTTTAAATGTTCTATACTTTGAGTTTCTTTGCAAATTACTACTGAATCTAAATGCAAATATGTTGTGAATGATTAAGTTACAAATCAATATATGGTGTGTCTGAAAAGTAAAATGTATTATAAATGTTTGAACGATGACTATCAACTCCAGGAGTCAGGAGTATATTGACAAGATAAAATTACACAAATTATTGTGTTCTAAATGATGAACTCTTAAGATTTTTATTAAATTGACATGTGAAAGTGGGGCAAACAATTCAGACATAAGTGTAAAACATACTTGTAGGAAACAATTATGATAAAGAAGGAATCATGAAAAAAGTCTCACTCACAGAGACCATGTTACTGTAGTTCTCCAACATGACATCCCTGTACAAAGTCCTCTGTACAAAGTCGAGGCAATCCCACTCATCTGGAGAGAAATCAATTGCCACATCCTGGAATGTCAAGATTCCCTGTCATGAAAGTAAACAGTTTATCAAGTGCCCAGGTACAAATTTCATTAGTTAGACTAAAGATACAAGAATTTATCACAAAACTTAAAGTGTTCTTGATTAGCATTATTCTAAAAAACATACTTCAAAATATAGTCTACACTAAAAATCAGTGTGCTGAAAATATTAAGCCAAGAAGGACAAACTTAAGCTATAGATGTACAGGCAGAAAAAGGGTATGTGAATGGGAGCCAGACTATCTTCGTGTGAAGTTCCAGCCTTCACCATTTAAGGGCATCTATTCTTATGGCAAACTGTTTCTTTAGGAATCACATGTTGAATAAACATGAGCTGTAAAGTTGCAACCATGTGTGCATGAAGAGCTCTCAAATGAAAATATGTCAAAAGTAAGATGTGTAGCAAGGGACAGAATTGCCATATCCAAAAATGAAGCAGAAATTCTTACTGCAAATTACTTCAATGACAACAGTGGGAAAGACCATGATAGAGGTGACACCTGTGTGTGGCAGGCTGGGAAGAGACTGACTTCTAAAACCTGAATAAGTAGTGGAAACACTGTGAGCAGATTTATAAAGAACAAATGAGGAGGTAGATTGCATAGCTGATGCATGACTTAGATCAGCTGATATACAAAGCTGACACACCCCTGAAGCTACAGGGTTCTATCATTGCTTCAAGAACACAATATGAGTATGAGACCTAAAGTGCAATAAGTTACTAAATAAAATTTACTAAGGAATCAATAAAAAAAAAAAACAACAAAAATGTTGATTAAACAACTCTGGGAATAGCAGTCCCATGAATCTGATTTTCTAGATTAGAGCTAACATTACAAACTGCACCTTGCCCTTCATCTATTTTTCTACAAAAAATTTCATGGGGAAGATAGCAAGAAAAGGACAAACCATGAAGGATATGCCCTGTTTGACAGTGTAGTTATATTACTCAATGTACATTTCCTCCTTGTCTTTCTCACATTCTAGTTCTTGAACATATCCACTCTCAGTTAACTACACCTTAATTATTTTCTTTTATGTTTCATATTGTTTTACTGGATTTTATGTTTTTTCTGTATGTTTCTGTAGTAAACAGCTTTCTTCCACTCTTCTAGTTAAAATCTGTATAATTTACTCTTATTCCTAAATTATTTTTTCTGCCTCCTTCCAACCTTCTCCTCTCACATTATTTCTGCAGTCCTTCATAGTTTTATTGATTTTTAAACACTGTGGATACTATAATACAGCTATAGTTTTCATCAATGTGCATTTTTCCCTTTATTTATCATTAGTTGGTTTAATACTGATTTCTATTTTCAACTAAATGATATTAGTTTCTAATAATAGTGGTAAATTTAGTAAGACATGATCTAATATTATTTTTTGTCAATTCACAGTAAACTACAACACTGATTGCAAGTGTTCATTGTAAAAAGTCACTTGTTTGGTTCAAGGTCTTTGCTTTATTCTATACTATGCATGCTAAGCCCTCACCGTGACTTTTCTTGTATATCCTGATGTTGCCATGTGTTGTAGTGATTGTAGTGATCTTGCTTTAAAAGAATACATAGGTATTTTCACAATGGGTATATTCAACATTTGGGGTTGTTCTATAACTTATTAATCTACACTTAGATTATCTTTAAAAGCCCCATGTCACAGAGTAAGTGATTTTGGAAAGAGATCTGGAAAGCTCATACCTCTGTGAGACAACTATATTACCTCCAAAGACAAGGGAACATTGCAAAAGAGATATGGGAAAGCATAAAGGAGCAAGAAGATTTGGAGGAGTCAATAGAAATGCTGTGTTCTGGATATGACAGTCAATAAAATATAAACTTCAAACAAACAGCCACAAAATGCCTACAGAAAATTGAATTTTTAAATATTCCCTTCTGGATAGAAGAGGGGTATATGAGGGCTTATAGAGTATACAGAGTTATAAAATAAAGTTAATGCTTTTTTTAAAAAAAAAAAAGGGTAAAGTCTTTAAAGAGACAGAGTACAGATAACCATAGATTAAAGGAAGTAAAAAAAAAATAAGCCACGTAAAAATGGAAAATTCACAGAGTCTGGATTCTGTATATTATTGAGTTTTCTTTAAATTTTTTGACTTTGAAGGAACTAAATACAGAGAGCCTTTTCGTTGTATGTGCTGCTAAGCTAATCCAGCATGTATATTATAAAGGTATCAGGACTTTCAAATTTGGGTCTAAGGATATGGTGTTTTGGAAAAGAGGTTCTACTTTTGTTTTCACACAAGATGAGAACCTGTGGATTGCTTCTACACCAATATGGTTTCATGGGCCAAGGCCTCCTGAAATCTTGCTGTGAATACCCTCAAAAAATTACTTCAACCAAATGCTGACTGAGATAAACCTAGCACACAGGATACACAATGAAAGATCTGATTAACAGTGCCCCCATACAGCATGAAACAGTTTGGAGAAAAAAAACCATGCCCATATTCCCAAATATTGTTTATAAATGCTCTTTTACATTTAAAAGGGGATATGATATAGATATGAATAACTTACATTGGTATAAATCTTGATTTATGTATATAAATTTAAGGTCAATTTTGTTATATGTATATGTATTTGTGATCTTGATTAAGGTATTGTGATTGTGTAGCTCATTTATTAATGTAATATATAATTTAAAAAATATAGGTTAATAGATAATCTATATAACAGTCAAGTTTGTAGTCATGTTAGTTAACTTTTCTAGATGCGCATTTCAGATGGATAGGCATTCTTCATATCTTTCAAAGACTACAGAATATGGTATTTAAAATGTTTTAATAACTTAGGACTTTTCATGATAGTGAGACATGTCTGCTCCTGGCAGCACCAAGCTACTTCCTGAGGAAGATGGGCATCAAAGAGGCTCCTTATGCAGTTGGTTATCCATTTGGGCAAGAAACTGCTCTTGCCTGAACTGCTTCACTGGACATACAGAATCCACAGAGAGATGACTGCTGAACTTGCCTAAAGGTAAGATGATCCTTCGGGGTTCCTGCTTCATGAAAGAGTCTGTGAGACATTCTGCAGAACACAAAAGAAAGTGACTTGAACTGTCTTTAAAATTTCCAGCTTCATGGAAATGTCTGCTGGATACTATGGGCCTGTGGGCTGAAGGTGGATGCCTCAACGGTACAGAAGCATGTTTGGTGAATGTCCAGGCAGTGAGATGTCTCTGTCAATTCTAGAGTTTTGTAAGTTGTTTATAATGCACTTCCTGTTTACTTAGGTAATATTATATCCTTCTGGAGTCTTTGATGGAGTTGAAGAATTTATAGTTATAGTTCTCCTTAGTTATAATAAAAGATAAAGTAAATATAAATATAACTGTAATTCTTATTTGACACATATTTTGTTATATGTAATTTTACTATGTTAAAGTTAAAGCCTTCCTTTCCTTTTTAAACAGAAAAGGGAAAATGGTGTAGGAGGTCCTTTTGTTGATGTGTTGCTTTTATTGGTTAATCAATAAAGAAACTGCTTGGCCTGATAGGGCAGAACTTAGGTAGATAAGGAGACAGAACTGAATTCTGGGAGGAAGAAAGCAGAGTCAGAGAGAAAGCTGCCATGAAGACACCAGGTCAGACATGCTGAATATTTCCCAGTAAGTCATAACCTTGTGGTGATATACAGATTATTAGAAATGGGTTAAATCAAGATGTGGGAGTTAGCCAATAAGAGGCTAGAGATAATGGGCCAGGCAGTGATTTAATTAATATAATTTCTGTGTGGTTATTTTGGGTGTATGCTAGCCAGGTGGCAGAGACCAAAAACAGGCCCTCTCTCCTTCAACAGATTTATATCTACCACCGTGCACAAAACTCAAGTCCAAATGGATTAAAGACCTCAATATAAATCCGACTACACTGAACCTGACAGAATAGAAAATGGGAATTAACCTTCAATGCATGGGTACACCAGATCACTTCCCAAATATAACATCACTAACAGAGACAATGAGATAAAAAATAAATAAAATGGACCTCCTGAAACTGAGAAGCTTCTCTAAAGGAAAGGAGAGAGTCAATAAACAAAAAGCCAGCCTACTGAACAGGGAAAGATCTTTATCAACCCCACATCAGACAGAGTACTGATCTCCAAAATACATAATGAACTCAAGAAATTAGATATCAAAATATCAAATAATTTGTTTAAAAATGGGGTACAGAACTAAACATTGAATGCTCAACAGAAGAAACTCAATTAGTTGAAAGACGCTTTAGGAAATTTTCAATATCCTTAGCCATCAGGGAAATGCAAATCAAAACCACCTTACACCAGTCACAATGGCTAAGACCATAAACACCAACAATTGCTTATGCTGGAGAGGATGTAGAGTAAGGGAAACACTTGTCCATTTCTGCTGGGAATGTAAACTTGTACAACCACTCTGAAAATCAGTATGGCAATTTCTCAGAAAATTGTGAATCAACCTACCACAAGACCCAGCAACACCACTCTTGGGCATATACCCAAATAATGTTCAACCATACTACAAGGACATTTGTTAAACTATGTTCACAGCAGCATTATTCATAATAGGCAAAACCTAGAGATAACATACATGCTCCTCAACTGAAATATGGATAAAGAAAATGTGGTATATTTACATAATGAAATACTACTCAGCCATAAAAAAACGACATCTTGAAATTTGCATTTTAATGGATGAAACTAGATAATTAATAGTGAGTGAGTTAACCAGACCAAGAAAAATCATCATGGTATATACACCCTCACAGGTGAATACTAGCTGTACAGCAAAGTATTAGGAGCCTATAGTCCACAATCCCAGAGAAGCTAATTAACAGTGAGAACCCTTACAGAAAAAGACATTATATATATATATATATATATATACACACACACATACATGAACACACACACACATATACACACATATGTGTGTGTGTGTATATGTGTGTGTGTGTATATATATATATATATATATATATATATATATACACATATAACCCTGGAAGGGGAAATAGACAAGATCTCCTGAGAAAAATGGGAGCAAGAGTCTAGGTGGATAAGGGAAGGCAGAAGGGAAAGAGGAGGGGAGAAGAAGGGATGAGGAGAACTTGAGGGAACTGCATATTTGAGATGGGAAGACAGAGATGGAAAATAAGGAAAAAGATATCTTGATTGAGGGAGCCATTATGGGGCTAGCAAGATAACTAGCTCTAGAGAAATACTCAGGAATCCACAAGGATTACCCCAGCTAAGACCCTAAGCAACAGTAGAGAGGATGCCTAAATTGGCATTGCCTTGTAGTCAGATTGATGACTATCTTAAATGTCATCAAAGAACCTACATCCAGCAGCTAATGGAAACAGATGCAGAGAAGCACAGCAGAGCATTGGGCTGACTTCCGAAAGTACAGCTGAAGAGAGGGAAGACTGAGAATATAAGTTAAGAGGTCAAGGCTATGATGGGGTTACCCACTGAAACAGATTACCAGAGAAAATGGAAGCCTTCCAACTCTCGCCTGACAGCACAGGAACCAGTATAGGACCACACTATGCCCTCTGAATGTGAGTGACAGTTGTATGGCTGGGGCAGATTGTGGGGCCACTGGCAGTGAGACAAGGATTTAGTCGTACTGCTTGTTCTGGCTTTTTGGAACCTATTCTCTTTGAAAGGACACCGTGCTCAACCTAGACATACTGGGGAAGGCCTTGGTCCTGCCTCAAAGCAAGGTGCTAGTTTTTGTTGACTCCCCATGGGAAAATGCCTTACCCTCTGTGAGGAGTGGATGAGGGGTGAAATGGGGAGATAGGAGGGAGGGAGGTGGAGGGAGCAGCAGGAGGGGAGGGTCTTGGACTTCCCACAGGGCAGTGTTCCCTGCCTTCTCTTAAGGAGGGAGGGGTAGGAGGGTAAGTGGGGGAGCGAAAGGAGAATGGGAGGAGGGGAGGAAGTGTAAATTTTTAAATGGAAAAAAAAATAAAAAATAGAAAAGAAAAAGAGGAAGGTAATCACATGCCCCTCCCCCACACAAACATACACAGCCCTCTTTCTCTACTGGATTGAAGTCCATATTAAGGAGCAGAAACTGAGGCAGCATATACAGGTCATGCACAGTTCTGCATCAAATTTAGTACTTGAACTGAAATAAGAAGTGGACGCTTACCCAGATCCCTAGCCTAGAAGCAATCTTTGACTGATAACCCCTTGCAAATAAAAATTTGGTTTGCTTCAAGGAATTGTCACTGAGATAAAAAAAAAAAAAAACTACTCCCAAAGGTAGGCTGCATGCTGAGCTTCAATAAACTCAACAGCATCTTGGAAGTTCATTGTGTCATAATGCCATCTCAGAACTTTACGCCTTTTCTTTCCCTTATAATTTATTTTATTTATCAATTTTCTTATCACTTTTTACCTTAGGGTAAATTTATAACTCTCATAAGAAGTACAAGCAAGCAAATGTCAGTCAAAATAAACTCCATAGGCTGGACTATAAGAAACAGAGATGTAAAGATGTGCAACATAAACATAGAACCTTTGCAGAAGAACTGAGCATAGTCTCTGAGCAGAGGCATACTTACTGTAGAATCAGCCCTCTCTTCTGTCTCAGGGAAAACGATGTGCCCTTGTAGCTCCTGGATTCTTTCTTGAGGAACTTGCTTTAAAATTATCAACAGACACCATTCACCTGCTACACACACACTCACCATCTGCAGAAACACAGAAATCAAGAGAGTATTTGCTCCTGGCTTGGTTCCACAGATACTCATGAAAACAAGAGAGATTAAAATGAGTTTCTCCCTTGCTGAGTTCAAGTGGTCTGCTCAGCAGTGAAGTTATATATGTTGTGCTCAACTAAGGCAAAGCAAATATATGGTAAGGAAAGCTAAACTCAAATGTAGATCAGAATCCTATAAAGCTAATCATGAACTTCACTTTGTTTTCACTGGCCAGGTTCACAAAGATGGAGTTGTTACTTAGATGGAAGCTGTGGAATGGGATGAAGCACAATTGAAAGCAATATCAAGTCAACATGCAGTTATTCATGACTGAAATTTTGAGAGAACTACACCTATTTTTGGATTTTTTCAATGGAAGCATTAGAGTTCAAAATGCATCAGCACTAGACATTGTTCATTAACCATGAAGCTAATTATCCCAGTATGCTATGGCACATTCTCATGGACTCATATATACTGATATGCATAAAAAGCAGATACTGTGCTTACCATAATTCACGTGATGATTCTACTTTTAGGAACCATCTTTTCACTGAAACATAAGTGCTCTGTATGAAAGTTGTGAGGATGGGTAAAGGAGCCCAAGAACCTAAGAATGCATTTCTAAAGTGTTTCTACGTGGTTTACACAGTATCTGTACAAGCTTGAAAGATACGGGTGATTTTTAACTATATCTGTTCATTAGTGATCAATTCAGGGCAGTATCACGAAAGAGGTTAACTGTTACCAGTAGTTTCTTTTATTTATTTTTTTCATAATTGCATGAATACATGTTTTTACAATATATCTGTGTGTGTGTATGTGTGTCTTGCAATATCCATAAGAAGATTTCATAAAATTCACCCTCAATTTCTGGTTTACAGTTTCTTTCCAACCACACTTCTATAAGATATATTACAAATATTTAGTTCCTTTAGCATTCCTCACACAGGACAACAAAATAATAAGTTTAAACCCATTATTAATATACTCAGTGTCACCTATAATGCATCGGTGCACTATGGAGAAATCGGTAAATCATGTCTTCTTTGTGTCATCTAACCAGGAGCATCTCCAGATTGAAAATGTCTAATTCACTCATCAAATGTCATCCATGTTATCCTCTCCTATGTGTGAGTCTGAATCTATGCCTTTTGTAGGCTGTCTTAACAATTTGTCATTGTGCCGCAGTATATGTCTGTCCATGGCAAGGGCTTTATTCTCTTTCTCTCATTGAACAGCACAAGGAGCATCACAAGAGGAAGGGTTCAGGGATACTGTGCAGAAATCTTTAAAATGATTTCACAAGATTAGTCTGACTCTACTTGACCCCATCTGATACCAATAACAGACAGTGCTACAAACACCATTGTTTATCACGACTTATCTCTATACTGTATTTAGCATTTATTGTGGAAGAAAATAATTTAAGGTTTCACCTGTGCATTAGCTTAGGATACAACAGCTTATTTTGTGGAAAATCCAAGGGAAGTCAGGTTAGTTGTTACAGTGCTCTCTTATAAAGACAGATTAAAAAACACTTCATGGTAGGCAAAGGCAGGAGGTTTTGAAGAGAATCCCTGGAGCAAAGTATTTAAGACCGTGTAGTGACTGATGAGACATTGTAAAACTAAATGCCTTCCATAGATAGGAGACTACTACCATTTTAAAAGAGACACAGTGGAAAGATTAGGAAAATACCATTACCAGCTAAATATCTGACAAAAATTCGAGAACATTCCTACTACCATAGTATGCAAAAAAAAAAAGAAATTCTAGACATTCCTAGAACTAAAAAGCTAAACACCAAAACAAAGAAACAGGGAAACAAAAACAAATAAAAGCCACTGTCATTAAACTGTGTCAGAAGCATGAACAGAAATCTCAAGAGAATCATTAGGTCATACTACATAAACCTGTACTCCACAAAATTGGAAAATGTAAAGGAAATGGACAATTTTCTAGAAAGATACCACATAACAAAATTAAATCAAGACCAGGTGAGCAATTTAAATAGACTTATAAACTTCGAGGAAATGGGAGCTGTCATTAAAAAGCTCCCAACCAAAAAAAGCCCAGGGCTTATGTGAATTCAGTACAACAATCTCTGGGTATTTCCTTGTAAAGTGTCACAGGAATTTGGAAATTTCAGTGTCCACCTCTATATTTATACCCTTTAAAAAACAAAAACAAAACAAAAAACAAGATCAGCTTTCTCCCAGCATGCCACAACACTAAGGGCAGGATCACAGAGGCTTTGCAAATCTTTATAGTTCAGCAGCTGGCGAAATGGCTTAGTGGCCAAGAGTCACTTGCTCTTGCAGAGGACCACGTTCAATACCCAGCACCCATACAACAGCTCAGACATTTGTAACTCCAGTCCCAGGGGCTCCAGCACCCTCTTCTGGCAGCAACTATGAACATGGTACACAAGCATACATACTCAAGCAGGCAAAACACCCTTACATATAAAAATGATGAATAAAAATGATTAATAGTTCAGAGAGGATCATTTAAAAATAACAAAAAACCCACAACAACAATAAACAAACTAAATTTATTTAGTAAATAAAGTAGTTTATTGTACCCACAGTCTCAGAGCAAATCTGCATAAACGTGATTTCTGAGGCACTTGGAGGAGCCGCTGGCTGCATCAGAAAATCATGCCTTCCAGTCCGTCCTCCATGAACTTCTTATAAAGGGCCATAAACTTGGCCACAAATGCCTCCAAGTGATAAATGGCTTTGCTGCCCAGCTGCAGTCGATGCTCATAATAGGCTGCCATCTGTGCCACCTCCCCTTTCAGCTGCCCATCGCAGTTCTGTAAGAGCTCTGAGAGCAGGCCCTACAGAAGTAAGGGAGACTTAAAAAGCAGTGTGGGGGAAAACTAGCCAAACATGCTTACGCCTCTCCCTCATAAAGGTAAAGCTTTAATGTAGCTTTTAATGTCTGTATGTAGGTGTATATACTTACATGTATGTATATATGTGTATATATGTATACACCTGTTACTTTTTATATGAATCAGTGGACTTCAACAAAGCCAAGAACACTATGTACACAATAAAACCTGGCACTTAATCAAGGTTTTCAAAATTCCAAACACAGAAAGCCCCTTGTAACAGTCTGAATTAAAGGATCGATTTTTGTTTTGGTTTGCTTTATTTGCTTTATTGATGATGCGGAAGTAAGACAGACGCAGAAGAAAGTTTATCTTGATATAGCCGACATTATACAGACTGAGCAAATTGTACATATGTATTTAGGAATACACATGTGCACACACATAAGTGTGTGTTTGTAAATAATTAATGAAAAAGAAGCCATGAATCTAAAGAAAGCAAGAAGAAGGAAGAAGAAGGGTATGGGGACGGCTTGGAGTGAGGAAAGAGAAAAGGGGTAATTATATTATAATCTCAAAAAATAAAATAAATGGTTAAAAAAGTAAACTGTATCTTAGATTTTGATCTTTTTCTAGGCTAGAAATATGCAATATAATATTCTCTTGAGACCGTGGCACCATGTAGGGAATCATACCAGTCACATGATCCTGATGGTGACAATCCATAATCTACAGAACAATATCATGACCTGTGCTGTCTGATGGGTAAGTAAGATGAACTAAACGTTCTTCTGTTCTTTGAGACAAGGTCTCACTGTTGCCCAGGCTGATGTGCTTAAGAAATCCTTCAACCTCATCCAAGTGGCTACCAGATGTGGCTACGTCATTTGCATGACATGTTCAACTTATTAAAGGTTTATCGGAAAAAAAAAAGAAAAAACTCTCATAACTTGAGAGCAGCTGTGTGCATTTGCACAAGGGTACAAGGACCTAAGTACCAAGAGAGTTACTGCCGTATTCATTACATTAATAACAATTCAAAGTTGCACCAATAAAGGCCATCTTCAAAAAACTGACATGGTCATTTAGCTTATGCTGTTGAATGAGACTCAGTACAGTGAACAGACTACACACTACTAAACACACACGCACACCACACACGCACACGCAAACACACACACACACACACACACACACACACACACACACACACATACGGCTCTGGTAACTAGGTAAAAAGAACAAGTCTATTCAAAGCATTAACACTGTATATAGAAGACGACCTTGTTCTTTTGTGAATTAGGTATCATGTGAGTTTGTTCACATTACTGTGCAATTTCAATAGAATCAAACTGTGAATTCCCTAATACCTGAAATCAGTAAATTTAGCTAAGCGGCCAGCAGAGTGTTCCTATAAAGTCTAGACTGCACCTACATCTTCAGCCTCATTTCTCCACATAAACCATGTCTTTCCTGGAACACCTGTTTCCCAACCACTTATATAGTTCCATGCTTAGTGCTGAGTGTCAGCTGGAAAAAACCTTTCCCTGAGCAGCCAACCATGGCTGTGCATCACTCGGCTCTGTTATTATTATTATTATTATTATTATTATTATTATTATTATTATTTCACTTTCCTTCCATTAAAGACTCAAAACATTATGAAATATTCTTCACTTTTCTCCCATGTCACTCCCATGAACACAGCATCACAACTGTGGTCTTCCCTCCCGTCTTCTGTGGTCCCCTAATGGTGCCTGGCACATAGGAAGAATGCATCTGTAGAATTACTCAAATGCTAAAACTGATAATGATGTACCTTAGCATTACAAAAGCGCTGTTATCACAGGACTGGTGTCGGGTTATAGCTAGGAATGTTCAAGATGTCAAACAGGGCCACTTACCTTCATTATTATCTCAGGAGGAATACAGTGAGTGAGATGCTCATAGAGCCTTTCGCGGTCTTCCAAGAGCCTACAAAAAACAAAGGAATTGCCACTTTGTAATATAAAAGAAGGAACAATTTTAATGACCCAGCTGGTCCAGGTCAACTTTCTTACTTGATTTATCACCTAACTGTAGACAGAAGCTGTCTGACTTGTGCTATACCAATGAGAGACAGCCCCAGTACACCCCACCTGTTTGTCTTCTCAAACAGTTTCATTCTGTAGCCCAACTGGCCTGGGCCTCATGTAGCTCATGCCGGCTTTGAATTGGTAGCACTCTTTCTGCCTCAGCTTCCTAGGGTAATCCACCAGGGCCAAGGGCCAGTTCAGTTTTTGGAAATTTTTTTCCATACTTTTAAACAGTAGGTATTTATAATAAGGGCTCCTCACTGTATCACTCACAATAGTGCTGAAGAGAAATCAGGACTTCAGGGGCCTGAGAAATGGTTTGCTGGGTAATCTGCTTGTTTTGCAAACTTAATAACCTGAGTCTGATTGCCAAGAACCCATGGTGAAGGGCCAAAGTGATTCCTGAAAGCCGTCCTCTGACCTCTACAGAGACACACTTATGGCTGTGTGCGCTTATGAGCAAGTACACACGTGTAAACACAAACATAGACACACACACCCAAACAAGCAGAATAATAAAAATTAAGAAGAAAAAAGTAATTAAGAACTTGAAATGAGGAACTTGAGCTCCTAACACCAGAAACTAAATACACTCACTTTACTATGTTTATGCAGCTTAGAATTTTATGCTTAAACTATCGACAGAGAGGCTGTGAAAACACTGGCCTATCTCCAGTCAATCACACAAGAGATGAGGTAATGTCAGCATGCAGTGTGAACCTAGTCTATTAACAATACAGCAGGGACACAAAGCTGACCTTCACAGAAGGGACAGGCAGAGCTCCCGGATAACCACAACCAGGATAAGCCAAGACGAGTGCAAACCCAAGTCCCTAACTCGGGCTCCCCTCATGGAATTTTCAGGAGGGTGGGACGGAAATGCACACACTGCATGTCAGAACAAGAATAAATAATGATACTTTCTAAACTCAGAAAACAACTGCCTTTGTCTTTCTACAATACATTACCAAGAAAAAAACAACTACCCAGGGTTCTGAATAAGCAACTGCAGATTCTCCACTGCAGGTAAATCAAGACAGGGATTTAGAAGTTCTCTCTTAAAAGCACAGGTTCAAGCTCCTCTCTTTGTCACACAGCAGCACCCACAAGGTCTCACTGACCACCTGCACTAACTGACAGAAGAATCTGTCCCACACTGCAACAGCAGGGGACCTCAAAACTGTCATGTTTATTCAGAGCTACTGAGCCTGTCTTAGTCAGTTAAGCTGCCATAAACCAAACAACTACTGGCTGAGACATTTCAGTCCTGTCCACTACTGAGTAACAAACCCACAGACGTGAATGGAAACAACTTTGGAGCAGGGCACAACGATGCTTTCTAAGTACTTCGTACATGTAAGTCAAACTACATTCTCATTTGCATAAAGGGAACATGTGACAAAGACACAGCCTCATGCTTGAGTGGGAGTGAAAAGAGGAATCTACAACACTTGTCCCATCTGTGAGAATGAGAAACCACTTACTGCGCACAGGACACAGGGGATCACAGCCAATATGAACGCAGAAGCCATAAGCAGGAGTAGGCCCAGAGGGCCCAATCTGTGGCTGAGAACATGGGACCCTAACAGTGAGAACAGAGCAAGCAGTTGGTTCTGTAACAAAGGCGCTTCCCGCTAAGAGGACGCTCCTGCAGAGCTCAGCAGTGGGCGCAGAGAGAGCAGAGCAGGAGAGACAAGGGCACGGATGTACAGTGGTAGGAAATATGGGTCACGACTTTCTGAAGACAAAACACAGAAACACCTAAGCCCCAAACCTAGAAAAACCCTCTCTGGCTTCCTACTTTCAAAGACTACAAAAAAAAAAAACTATTATTTTTTTCACATTTTGTAATAGATGGTCAACAGAAAATAATCACATTGAATTCGCAGTTCTAAGAAAATAATTACTTTTCCCGTAACCATAAATGTAATGGACAAACATGCTAATCTAACTTTGGAAGCATGAGGACCTGAGTTCAGCTCCAGAAACCATGTAAAAATATAGCCATAAAACTCAGAGCTGGAGAAACAGAGGCAGCTGCATCCCTGGAGCTCACAGGCTCGTCAGTAGAGCCAAAATCAGTATATCCAGGTTCAGTGAGAAACCCCACCTCAAGGATAACCTGAAAAGTGAGCTAGGAGGACAGGGTGTGTGCTAGGAAGACTCTATTGCACATATGTGCACTGTACATCACACCATGGCCCCACATACCATAGACACATTCAAAAGAAATAGACAAAAATTAACTATGAGTAATTCAAACAATAAATATATATACAAAAGAAAAAGAATGTTTTTTTCCTCCTAGTGACAAAGATAAAAAATAACAACATGCAGATTAGATAACTGCTTTAGAAAAATACAAATTTACATTGTCCCTCAGATGAAGAATTTGACAACATACATGAAACACATCGAATGCCAACATTTTTGTCATCACAAAGTCTTATATGTAAGCATTATATGTGTACAAGAAACACTGGCAGGCAAACGGCGCCATCAGTCATGTCTGTCCCAGAGATGGGGTTACGGCTGCTCTTCATTTTCTTTGTTCACATTTGACGACAGGAAGTTTTGGTCACAAACCAGTCATTTTGAAATCACGTTGTTTCTTATTTTAAATGATGTGTGTTCCCAGTACTTTTTCAGAAATATCAAACAGACACCACAGACAGTGGACTGTAAACACCACAAGCAGAGGCTTGGGCTCGCATTCTTTTGTCTTTTCTTTCTTTCTTTCTTCTCTTCTCTCTCTCTCTCTCTCTCTCTCTCTCTCTCTCTCTCTCTCTCTCTCTCTCTTTCTTTCGATACCAGTCTCTTTATGGAGCCCTGGCTGCTCTGGAGCTTGCTGTAGACCATGTAGACCTTGAACTACAGAGTTCCTCCTGCCTCTGCCTCTGCCTCTGCCTCCCAAATGCTAGTGTACCCAGCACACATTCATTTTTAACTCCAACAAGGAGCACTGGAGCACAGCAGCCCTAGCCTCCTCACTACTCACTTTTGACGTCTCCTTGTGAGCTGGTTTCAAGCTACTGTGATTGTGTCACAGTCTTCAGCATCTCCTGAATTAGGACCTGTTCAATGTTTCCTGCATCACTATATAACAGGAGAAGGACGATTACATGGATGTAAATACTTACCAGTATTACAACCTTACTCTTAACCTGTTAATACATGAAAAATTTCAGGAAGTTTGTCTTCCTTTGTTTTGTTTTTGAGACAGAGATTTTTGGTATGTGGTCCATGTTGGTTTTCAATTTTCAGTTCATCGGCCTCTTGAGTAGACCACATGTTTAGCTACAATTGTACAATCTTGTGGTTAAAAATTTTGTTGAAACTAGTAATATGTAGTTACTATTATAAACCTTTAAAATTGACATATTTTAGGCTGGTTAACAAACTTCAATTGTACTAGCACTGAAAGCATTCAGTGTGTTCTCACAGTGATATTACTACTCAAGGGGAAAACTAACAGTTTAACAAATACCCTGCTCCTAGTTTACTCACTACAGAAAGACCTAATTACATCTCATTTGTCAATTTTACTTTACAATTATCCACACAGTCATTAAGTTTTCCTCCCTTTGTTATAGCTGGACCAGAACATCTGAACTCTGGTGACCATTTTCCCAGGCAAGAAGTCGGTATATTCCCCAAGTAGCCTACAGAGGGCAAACACTCTTAGTTTTATAACTTGATCCATTCCCCATCTTTCCCTTGATGAACTGTGTAAGAGATACTCTACGGATTGAAGAAGACAGTTTGTGTAGAGCATACATAGTGCCTGCCACCAAATCTACAAAAGCATGAGCTTAAGACTCCTCCCCCCACTCCCTCCATTTCACCTTCTTTTCAGAGACACTCACCTCAGTGACATGGTCCATGATGGTTGCTGGCCTAAGGACCTCTGAAACTTTTCCCAACTGATACTGCACCATGGATCCCCAGTGTCCCTCCAACCCCCATAGAAGGACTTGGAACTTCTATCTCAGTAGGCATCCAGGCAATAGTTATTGCCTAACATAATCCTCTAATAGAGACAACGAAAACACAAAATATACCAAAGAAGGATGATGGCCCACATTCAGTATTTGAAATACTTATTCCAGACAGGATTGACGTTTTAGACAGCTTTGTTTATGCTCACCAACACTGAAAGAGTCAGGATAGCTCAACAGAACTCATGCAAGGAACTGGAAACTGTGAGCTCTGCAGAGCGAGCAGACTTTAGGGAGAGCACAGCAGGCCAACACCAGGCAGTGGGTCAGGGAACCAGCTTTACTTTAATCTGCTCTGTGTACCAAGCTTCCAAATGTACAACAATATTTCAAAACACAGCTCTAAACTGGAGGACAAAGACTATAAACTATTTTTACTAAAATTGTAATTCCTACTACTTTTCTAACAATATTTGGTAGCAGTTTACCTGGGGTTAACTTCAAGGTGGTAGTTACCGGCAATGGTGCTGATTTCAATTTTATTTTTAAGATGGAGTCTGTGAATGAAACAAGAATCTGCTCAATATTTACTTACTGGCTGTCTTCTTTTTCTCATGTATCACCAATCACCACTGCTAACTACCTGAACAGTCTTCCACGTTAACACAGGAATAAAGGAAAAATACATTCATGTTCTACGGCAAATAATAGCATAGAAAGAGGAAATCTCATGCACACGTGTTTTACTCCTTCCACTTAATAATGTGTCTTTGCAATCCCTCTCAGACAACTGGTGTGAGATGACGACCATGTATCAACTTAAAGCATGCATGTTCTACAGCTAATTACTTTTGTGGATTTTAACTTTGACGACACTGTGAATGTCTGTTTCAACTGATGAAGTGATCTATGCATACTACAACACACACACACACACCCACAGAGAGACAGACAATTTCTTAAGTCATAGGCAGTCAGTAGTGGGGAGGGGTGTATATCTAACCAGGACTGAAAATCCTTGCAACGGAGACCTGAGACAGCTAACTTCATAAGTGCAGGACTCAGCCAGCAACCTGGGCTGGAGTGGACCGGGATGGCGAACTATACAGGAGCAGGATGGAGCCAGCAACCTACGCCAGAGCAGACCTGAGGCAGCAAACGCCACAGGAATAGGAATGAGCCAGCGACCTTGGTTGGAGTAGCCCTGGGACAGTGAACTCCATGGTAGCAGGTGTGGATTCAGACCAGTAAAATTTGCGGAAGAAGGACTGGGTCAGCAACCTAAGCCGGAGCAGGCCAGAGACCGTGAGCTCCGCAGGTTCGGGAGTGAATCCAGACCAGAGACATTAACGGAAACAGAACTGAGCCTGAGACCTAGGCCATAGCAGCCCTGAGACACTGAGCTCCACAGGAGCAGGTACAGCAGAGCAACCGGAGCAACTGCTAAGGAAGTGTGCCAGAGCCAAAGACCTCTACAGGTTCAGGAAATGAGTCTGGGACCTATGAAGGCACAGGCAGGAATCAGTGACCTCTGCAGGACTGGGAGTGAGTCTGGGACTTTCGATGGAGTAGACCTGAGCCAGGACCCCTGCAGGTCCAGGTGTGAGTCTGGGACCTCCCAGGAACTGATCTTGAGCCAGGAACTCTAAGCGTCTGGCTATGAATCTGGGACCTCCGATGGAGTGGGCAGGAACCAGAGACCTCTGCAGGTTCGGGCGTGAGTCTGGGACTACTGAGGGAGTAGGCCTGAGTCAGGACCTCTGCAGAACCAACTCTAAGCAAGGGACCTCTGTCTGATCAGATTCAGACAAGGGACATTTATAGAAACAGATCTGAGCCGGAGCCTAGGTAAGAGCAGGCCTGAGAGAATGACTCCATGGTAGTGGAGCAAACCATGGGAGCACTGAGCAACCTAGGAAACACAGAGTGACTAACGGGGTGACTGGAACCTGTGGCACTGACTGCACCACAAGGAACAACCATCTGAGCCTTGGATCCACTGGCACCTGGAAGACTGATCACCAGAGCCACAGACAGCCCCAACTACACCAATCAGAGTCAAAGATGAGTAGACAAGGTAAGAACACACAACACCACAAAGAGCAACACATCACCAGTAAAAGCTAGTGATCGTATAACAGCAAGACTTGAACAACCAAATATAGATGAAGCAGAAGAAAATGACCTAAAAAATAACTTCAGGAGAATGTTTGAGGCCATTAAAGAGGAAATGAGAAACTCCCTCAAAGAAATGGAGGAAAAGACAAACAAAAAATTGGAAGACATCAACAAATCCAGTAAAGAAAATAAAGAAAAAGTAATCAAACATATGAAAAAACTATTCAAGACTTGAAAACTGAAATAAAGACAATAAAGAAAACACAAGCTGAGGGAATTATAGAAACAGAAATCATGGGAAAAAGATCAGGAATCACAAATGCAAGCAAAAATAGCAGCTTACATGAGATGAAAAGAGAATCTCAAGCACTGATATACAATAGAGGAAACAGACTCATCAGTCAAAGAAAACATCAAATCTAACAAAAGCTTAACACAAAATACCCAAGAAATACGGGACACCATGAAAACACCAAACCTAAGAAAGATAGGTACAGAAGAAGGAGAAGTCCAACTCAGAAGCACAGAAAATATATTTAACAAAATCATAGAAGAAAACATTCCCAACCTAAAGAAAGATATGCCTATGAAGAAACAAGAAGCTTAAAGAACACTGAACAGAGTGGATAAAAAAAAAGTCCCTTTGCCAGATAATAATCAAACACTAAACATACAGAATAAAGAAGGAATTTTAAAGACTGCTAAGGAAAAAGGGAAAGTAACATATAAGGCAGATCTATCAGAATTACACCTGACTTCTCAATGGAGACAATGAAAGTCAGAAGGTACTGGTCAAGAGTTATTCAGATATTAAGAGATCACAGTTGCTACCCCACACTACTATACCCAGCAAGACTTTCTTTCAATCACCATAGAAGGACAAAACAAGACATTCTATGACAGAACCAGAATTAATACCACAAACCTAGCACTACTCAAAGTAGTAGAAGGAAAACTCCAACCCAAGGAATTTGGCTACATCAACAAAATCACAGACAATAGAAGATCTCACAGCAGCAAATCCCAAAGAAGGGAAAAACACACAAAATAACATCACCACCAAAGAAAACTAAAATAACACTGGTTGTTAATATCCCTTAATATAAACAGACTCAACAAAACTATAAAGAGACACAGGTTAACAGATTGAATAAAAAACATAATCCATCCTTCTGTGCATACAGGAAACACACCCCAACATGTAAAACAGACATCACCTCAGAATAAAGGGTTGAGAAAAAATTTTCCAATCAAATGAACTTAAGAAACAAGCTAGTATAGCTATCCTAATATCTAATTAAATAGACTTCAAAATAAAATCAATCAAAAGAGATCAAGAAGGACATTTTATATTTGTCAAAAAAAAAATCTATCAAGAGGAAATCTAAATACTGACCATCTATGCCCTGAATACAAGAGTACCATCATAAGTAAAAGAAACACTTCCAAATCTTAAATCATACATTAAACCCCACACACTAATAGTGGGAGACTTCAACACTCCACTCTCACCACTGGACATGTCTGTCAGGAAAAAATTTACAAAGAAATAAGGGAACTAAGAAATGTTATGATTCAAATAGACTTAACAGCTATCTATAGAACATTCTGTCCAAACATAAAAGAATATACCTTCTTCTCAGCATTTCATGGAACCTTCTCAAAAATTGACCAGATACTAAGTTTCAAAACGAACTTCAACAGATACAAAAAAAAAATTGGAATAACCCCATGTATCTTATTATATCACCATGGCTTAAAATTAGAATTCCACAGCAACACTTATTCCAGAAAGCTCCCACACACATGGAAATTAAACAATGCTCACCTCAACCATCAATCGGTCAAGAAGAAATAAAGGAAGAAATTAAAGACTTCCTAAAATTCAATGAAAATGATGACACAACATACCCAAATTTATGCAACACAATGAAAGTACTGTTAAAAAAAATGTTCATAGCACTAAATGCCTACATAAAGAAGCTGGAAAAATCCCACACTAGTGAATTAAAAGAACATTTGAAAACTTTAGAAGAAAAAAAAAAACTGACCTGAACTAGATGGCAAGAAATAATCAAATTAAGAGCAAAAAAATCAACAAAATATAAACAAAGAAAACAATACAAAAACCAATAAAACAAAGAGTTGGTTCTTCGAGAAAAATTAACAAAAGAGACAAACCTTTATCCAAACTAACCAAAAGGAACAGAGAGAATATCCAAATTAACAAAATCAGAAATGGAAAGCAGGACATAACCACAGACATGGAGGAAATCCAGAGAATCATTAGGTCATACTTCAAAAACCTGTACTCCAAAAAAATTGGAAAATTTAAAGGAAATGGACAACTTACTGGATAAATAATCACTTACCAAAATTAAACGAAGACCAGATAAGCAAATTAAACAGACCTATAACTGCTAAAGAAATTTAAAAACAGTCATCAGAAGTCTCCCAACCAAAAAAGGTCCAGGATCAGATGGTTTCAGCTCAGAATTCTACAAGATTTTCAAAGAACTATCGCCACAAATTACTCCACACAATAAAAACAAAAGGAACATTGCAAAGTACTTTTTATGAGGCTACAATTACCCTGATACCCAAACTACAGAAAGACAATTCTAAGAAAGAGAATTACAGACCAAACTCAATCATGAACATTAATGCAAAAATACTCAATAAAATACTGGCAAATCGAATCCAAGAACACATCAGAACCATCATCACCACAATCAAGTCAGCTTCATTCCAAATATGCAGGAATGGTTCAGCATAAGAAAATCTGTCAACGGAATCCACTAAATAAACAAACTGAAAAATAAAAACCACATGGTCATCTCATTTGATGCTGAAAAACCTTTCAGAAAAATACAACATCCCGTCAAGAAAAACCTTTCAGAAAAATACAACATCCCGTCATGATAAAGGTCTTGGAAAGAGCGACGTTACAAAGACATACCTAAACATAATAAAGGTAATATACAGCAAGCGAACAGCCAACATCAAACTAAATAGAGAGAAAC
This sequence comes from Myodes glareolus, assembly GCF_982192425.1. Taxonomy (NCBI): domain Eukaryota; kingdom Metazoa; phylum Chordata; class Mammalia; order Rodentia; family Cricetidae; genus Myodes; species Myodes glareolus. The sequence goes on along the minus strand of NC_142027.1, from coordinate 91,159,785 downwards.
TCCCAGCAATCCCACTGAGATCAGGAAAAAGACAAGGTTTTCCAGTCTCTCCATATCTATCCAATATTGTTCGTGAGGTTCTAACTCACGACAAAAAAAAAAAAAAAAAAAGGAAATCAAGGGGATACAAATTGGAAAAGAAGTCAAACTCTCACTATTTGCTGATAATATGATAGCTTAAATAAGTGACCCCAAAAATTCTACCAATGAACTTCTACTACAGTAAAGAGAGATTTAAAGATGAAGAAAACTTCTAAATGCTTTACAGTGTGTTAAAAATATATGCAGACTTGAAAAAAAAAAAGGTTAAAGTCCTTAAAATAAAGAAAGAGAGTAGTTGGGTGTGGTGGTATACACTTTTAACCCCAATGCCTGGAAGGCAGAGGCAGACAAACCTCTGTAAATTCAAGGTGTGGTGGCAGACACCTTTAATCCCAGCACTGGGGAGGCAGAGAAAGGTGGATCTCTGTGAGTTCAAGGATAGCCTGGTCTACAGATGGAGTTCCAGGACAAAGATACACAGAGAACCTGTCTCAAAAAGTCAAAAGTTAAAAGTAAAAATAAAAGAAATACAGGTTAAAGTAAAGCCACATAAAGATGAAAAACACATAGAGAATCTTGATACTGTATGTTGTTATGTTCTCCTTGAATTGTTTGAATGCTGAGAAAAGAGCAACAGCTACTAAAAAATATTTGCTTATAGATGTTGCTGAATTAATCCAAGATAGGTATTTTGAAAATACCTTGGCTTCAAAATTGAAGTCAAAATGTATGTTACTCTGGAGAAGAGGATTTGTTTTTGTTTCCACAGAAAATGAGAGGCTGTGGATTCAATCTGAGATAAGAAAAATCCAGTTTGATAAAAGAAGACCACCTGAGAAATCTCCAGTAGGAACAGATGTTCTGGATGTCTAAGTTCTATATCCAGAACAGATTCAAGACTGCTGCCTAAGATGATCAAGACTCACAGGATATTGCAGTAAGGGCTTGATGATAATTCTAAATGTTCTTTAGGTCCTCATAAGATTATCAGTGCCCCCAACCAGCCAAAAGTAGCCTGGAATACTACGATACTATGGATATTTTCCTTTGTTAAAAAAAAAAAAAAAAAAAAAAGAGGGGGAAGTGGTATGGGAGAATTGTCTGTATTTTGTCAATCATGTTTTAAATAAATCCTGATTGGCCAGGCAGGAAGTATAGGCGGGTCAACCAGACAGGAAGTAGAGGCGCGGCAATGAGAACAGAAGAATACAAGGAAGGTGGAAGCCCATTCCTCCATAGTTCTGCCCAGACCACCGAAGAAACAATATCAAAAACACTGATGACAACTTATGCTGGAGAGGTTACTTGGTAAAGAGGACACTCCCGCATTGCTGGTGGGAATGCAAGCTGGTACAGCCCCTTTGGATGTCAGTATAGCGATTTCTCAGAAAATTAGCAAGCAACCTTCCTCAAGACCCAGGAATACCACTTTTGGGTATATATTGAAAGGATGCTTAATCGTGTCCTAAGGACATGTGCTCAACTATATTAATAGCAGCATTGTTTGTCATAGCCAGAACCTGGGAACATCTTAAATGCCCCTCGACTGAAGAATGGATAAGGAAAATGTGGTACCTTTACACAATGGAGCACTATACAGCAGAAAAAAATAATGACATCTTGAAATTTGCAGGCAAATGGATGGATCTAGACACATCCTATGGACTGAGGTAACCCTGGCCCAGAAAGGCAAATATCATATGTATTCACTCATAAAAGACGTTTAGACATAAAGCAAGGAAACCAAGCCTACAATTCACAATTCTAGAGAATCTAGACAACAATGTGGACCCTAAGAGAGACATATATTGATCTAATCTACATGGGAAGTAGAAAAAGACAAGATCTCCTGAGTAAATTGAAAGCATGGGGACCATGGGGGAGGGTTGAAGGGGAGGGAAGAAGCTTGGAGAGGAGCAGAGAAAAATTTATAGCTCAATAAAATAAAAAAAAATTAAAAAAAAAAGAAAATCCTTGCCAGAAACATCTGCCAAGGCCTGACAAGAGATACTTACTGTGATAGCTTGATGCTCAATTCTCAATTTTTTCATCCCGATGCCATAAAGCTCTTGTAGGATACACATAATTCTTGTATTTTTTTCAGCACCTGATGGCCCATATACTAGGAGGTAAGGAAAGTCACCACACTGCACCTAGGGAAGAAAGAACATGGCATTTTACTCTCGTCAAACCCAGGTGCTCCAGGCTAAACAAACTACTTCTAAAGTACTAAGGTATTTTGTTTACTATCCAACTCCAATAGAAAATTTATCGAACTCTAATGTTTGCTTTCTCTGGGCACTAATTTAATCTAACTTGCACGCACAACACAGAACATGCAAGGCACAACACTAAATGCTTAAAGCCAGGAACTCCCTCAGCAAGTTCTCTGAAGGGCACTTTAAAAAATGAGGGCTGCTAGGAATGTGGAACAGATCTCTGTAACTGAGACAGATGCTTGTCTTGCCTAGGTTCCCCAAATGATTTTCTTGCTAAGAAGTGGGTACACTGATTCCCGTGCAAATTCATTTAGGGGGTAGAGGAAGATTGCACATAAGGGATGCAATGGGAAAGAGTGTGTTATCAAACAGCAGGAAGAGAATGGCATCAAACTAAAGGGCACTATGGGCATGGGGACTTGACCCAATGAGAAGATGTAGACTGTTTAAAAGTAAATTCATTAACGCGTAGGAATAGTATACTAACCCCCTGCCCTAAGAATATAAACAAGTAGCCACAGAGATCAATAAAATGTGTCCATCCTATGGGTAGGAAACTTAACCTTAAAGCTACTGTAAAAACCGGTGTGCATACAAAGAAGTATAACGCTCGATTTTTACATTATTGCACACATTATAACAACAACAACAAAAGACAACTAAAACATATCTTCCACTTCCCTCCCGATTCTTCCAAAACCTCTCATATGGAGGACAGAAGCACTAGGTAAAATAAGTCCTCGTTTTCAGAAAAGACTTAGCTGTGATTCCGAAGAGGCTGGTAACTACGAACAGGGTGCAGGGCACTGTCCCCTCCATCAGTCTGCCATCTAGCTACCAGAAGCAGGAGAGCCTGTCGGCCCCAGCTCCTCAGACAACCGGGGTTTGCAGCCTCCGCCAGGTCCGCACCCCAAGCTCACGGGACCCCGGGCAGCAGAAGCAGCACTTCGGGAAACTTGTCACTTTGGGTCCCCCGCTAACCCTGGAGCGCCCGCCTTCTCACTCCCTTCCTGCGGGCTTTTCAGGAAGCGGCGGAACATGCCGGCCTCCCCGCTCCCGGTCTGCTCACTAGGTTGCGCAGCTGCACCGCCTGTTCCTTGTGATAGTCCAGTCGGGCGAGGGAGCATGGCCGGTTTTTGTCCTCCCAGAGGCTCATGGCAGCTGGAGTCCCACTGGTGCGCCAGGCAGCTAGAAGAGTTTCCTGCGAGCTCCAAAGCGCGTGTCACTTCCGGCAGCGGACGCTTCCGGATAGGGGACTACGGTACCCGAATGGAGCCAGAAAAAGTCACCCGCGTAGCGCGAGCAGCAGCCCCTCCACCCCAGTTCCCATGTCCCTGTCCAGCATGGGTAATTCACGTGGAAATCCTTGTCCCTTTATTCTCACTCCCTGTGACACTTTAGAAAACATTCGACGGAATTAAAGACACATCAATGACAGTCTGGGCATCCAATCTGAGTGTTTCGAAAAAGGAAGCTTCCTCCATTTCATTCATTCATTCATAAATTCATTCAAATTTATGCCACGGAAATTTATCTTTATTTGTAGAGTTGGTTTTCTCTTATTTTTTTTTTTTATGCCAAAGAGCGTTTGCCTACATGCATCTCTGATGCTATGTGTTCTTGGTGCCCTTAGAGGTCAGAAGAGGACATCAGATCCCCCTACCACTAGGGTTATAGATGGGTGCAAACTGCCAAGTGAGTGTGCTGGGAACTGAACCCAGGTCCTCTACAAGAGCAACCAGTGCTCTTAACCACTGAGCCATCTCTGCTGCTCTAGAACTGTGTTCTTGTCAACTGCAGTTAATCCATCTGAAGGTTCTCTCAGGCAGGTGCCCAGTACAGATTATTGAATAAATAGTGGAAGGAAGAAAGGTTTTAACTTCATTTTACTTTATTTTTTATTTCCATTACACAAAATTCTTAATGGATTAGGAAAAAAGAAGAAATTAAAGTACCATGAAAGGCGACAAAAAAAACCTGTAGGGAAGAACACATGGGGTTAACATGCTATTTTGTTCAGAGCACATTTGAAAATTTTCTAGGTAAGAGACAAAGGGTGAAACACTTGGGAAAATATTTTGCATATCAAGGACACACAATCATGGTGCCACTTAGATGCACATCTTAAAATGTGCTTTTCTAGTTGTAATGGCGATTACATAACTTCTGCTGGGAAACCAAACAAATCAACCCTCTCTTCCTGTCCTGCAGTGAACATTTCTGGAATGAGAAAAAAATGAAAAAAAAAATGAAGTTATCCATGTCAGTGCCTCTCAACCTTCATGAAAACTCTCAGTGCAAACTGATTAGAAATTTATGAATGGGCAGAGTGAATCCCACTGTATGCCTCTAAAGAAACTCATCATAAAAGATTTATTTCTGAAACAATTGAAAACATAAATATGGTCCTTGTTTGAAGAAGGAACCATCACAGATCTCAAAAGAAAGAAAAGATCTAAGGGCAGTTTCCTCTAATTTTAAAAGCAATGTATTTCATCTGCGTGGGTAGATGGGAGACACATTGGTGAGCCTTTGTCTGTAGTGCTTCAGAGAGGACCTGGACATCAACACCATATTCTTATGCAAGCTCCATACTTTCCCAGTCCCAGGACCCTTCCCACTGACCTCATTGAGCTTAAGCGAATAAAATAGACTTTGACAAATATAACAAATGTGTCTTTAAGATAAATGAAGTGGTTTCTTTTATAAAATACAAAAAATAATGATAAAGAAATCTGGGGATTTACAGTTGAATGGAAGGACTAACATGCTTCCTATGCACATAACATCATAAGTCAAACATAATGACCTCGAAATTCAGTCTTAGGCATGTGCATATTTCTAATATACAAAAGGACTGTGGTTCCCATAATTGAAACAGTAATCATGTGACTTTTCAAGCAGCATGCAATTCTAATGGAAATTCCTACATTTCTGGGGAGCTGGATATTCTAACTTTTCTGACTGTGATATTCTAATTTAATTATTTCAGAATTCTGTGTAAGCTTGCATTTTAAGTCTAAATTGTACTTATGAATGTTTATCTCCTTAAATCCAAATGGTTTTTCGCACTCTGTATTCTTTGTAACTGTCCACGCAGCTGGGTCTTCTGAGGCCCCTGGGAGTCTAAACTTCATATTATAGATTGAAAATGCCCTTCACCATTCCCTGAATCTTGGCTGAACATTGCTCTGTCTGCTGTTGTCTCCATTCTAGTAAGCAGAAGAAGGTAAATTTTATTGAAAAACTGAAGTAAGGGAGACATGGTCTCCAGGCCACCTTTGAAGCCCTAACCAGTCACTAAGTTTTGTTTTTAATATGTGTCTCTTTCTGCAAAGAACTGGTTCATTAAATGATGTTAGGATTCACACAGTAGCATTTAATCTATTTCGTTTTACTGAGAAAAACTGGTAAAGATCATCATATACCTTTTTCATTATTTCTTGTGGATGTTAGACCACATTATAAAGTGTCTTAGTGCCAACAGTCTGTATGTAAGGAGGACACCATCAGAGTGCATAATCTGAACTATAATTTAGAGTTTATTGTGACTACCACCTAGTGTCCCAGTGGGAGGATGGACTTATTTGTTTCTCTCAACTCTTTAACAATTTGAGTTCTTCTACGTGCTGACTCTAGTATTGCCAGCAACATTTGTTGATGATACTCTCTTTTTTGCATTGTACATTTTTGATTTATTGTCAAAAATCAAGTGTTCACAGATGTGTGGGTTTATATATGGGACTTTAATTTGATTTCATTATCAACCCTGTCTGTTTTAAGCCACTATCATGCTGTATGTATTATTTTGGCTCTGCAGTGGAGCTTGAAATCAGAAAGTTCATTTACTCTACAGGATTGTTTTAGCTATCTGGGTTTTTACATTTAACCATATGAAGTTGAGTAGTGTTCCTTCGTGTCTGTAAAGAATTTTGTTGCAATTAAGATAGATGTTGAGGGGGCCATAAAATTTCCCCAGCTCAGCTGCCTTGCATGCTGGGCCTGGGGTGTAGGCGCATCCTGGCAGGAGGCAGTTCCTGGGTCTTAAAGGCCTCCCTGAGGACAGGTGGACCTGGTGTCAGCTCAGCAACATTCCTGACGAGCAAGGGGCCCTGACTTCTACCAGAGGGCCATCGGAGGAGTGAGTTTGCTTCTGGTTAATGGCAGGGGCCCGGCGAGGAGGAGCTCAGGCTTTTCCAGACCCCATAGACTCCCAGGTCACCCTGCAGTGCTGGCTCCAACCTGCTAAGCTCTCCCGCCTGCCATCCCACCTTCCATCCAGGTACAAATTCCTATATTTCTCCCTTCCCCCTGGGGCCATAAAATTTCCCCAGTTCAGCTGCCTTGCACGCTGTGCCTGCGCTGTAGGTGCATCCCAGAAAGAGGGAGTGCCTGTGCTTCAATAGCCTACCTGAGGAAAGGTGGGCATTCTATCAGTGAAGTCCCTGCCCAACAAGGGAACCTGACCCGGTACCAGAAGTTCCAATAGAGAGCATTTGAAGGAAGAGATGGGCAGACGCCAAGGCAAGACCTCCTCCAACAATCTGAAAAACAACATGAAAACACCAGATCCCAACGATCCTACAATAGAAGGACTTGAACACCTTAACCCAGAAGAAGTGGGAAAAAGTGCCATTATGAAAGCAATAGAGTCCCTTAAACAGGATATGAATAACTCCCTTAAAGAATTGGATGAGAAGTATAACAAAAAGTTTGAAGAAATGAGTATAGAAATGGATGAGAAATAAGTTTGAAGAAATAAGTAAATCCGTGAATGATACCCTGAGAAACCAAGAAAAAACAATCAAACAGGTAAAGGAAACAGTTTAAGAATTGAAAACTGAAATGGAGGCAATGAAGAAAATACAAACCGAGAACCGACTGGATATGGAAAACCAAGGTAAACGAACGGAGACTGCAGAATCAAGCATAACCAATAGAATACAAGAGATAGAAGAACGAATCTCAGCTTCTGAAGATACCATAAAGAAAATAAATGCTCTGGTCAAAGAAAATGGCAAATCCAACAAATTCTCTTCACAAAACATTCAGGAAATCTGGGACACAATAAAAAAACCAAATCTAAGGATAATAGGGATTGAAGAAAGAGAAGAACTGCAGATCAAAGGCCCAGAAAATATATTCAACAAAATTATAGAAGAAAACTTTCCCAATCTAAAGAACGATATTCCTATGAAGGTTCAAGAAGCATACAGAACACCGAATAGACTGGATCAAAAAAAAAAAAAACATCCCCTCGCCATATAATAATCAAAACACAAAACATACAGATTAAAGAAAGAGTATTAAGAGCTGCAAAGGAAAAAGGTCAAGTGACTTATAAAGGTAAACCTATCAGACTTACACCAGACTTCTCTATGGAAAACATGAAAGCCAGAAGATCCTGGATAGAGGTACTGAAGAAACTAAGAGACCATGGATGCAAACCCAGACTACTATACCAAGCCAAGCTATCATTCACTATCAATGGAGAAAACAAAATATTTCAGGATAAAAATAAATTTAAACAATTTGTAGCCACAAATCCAGCCTTACAGAACGTGATAGAAGGAAAATCGCAACCCAAGGAATCCAACATTGCCATCACTGCCTACAATAACCCAGACATCTAGCGACCTTTCACAACCACAACTCAAAGAAGAGAAACAAACAAACTCTACTACACACACACACACAAAATAAGAACAGGAATCAACAACCACTGGACATTAATATCACTTAATATTAATGGACTCAACTCACCTAAAAAAAGGCACAGTCTAAGAGATTGGATATGAAAACAGGATCCAACATTCTGCTGTTTACAAGAAACACACCTCAACCACAAAGATAGACATCTACTCAGAGTAAAGTGTTGGGAAAAGGTTTTCCAACCAAACGGACCTAAGAAACAAGCGGGTGTGGCCATTCTAATACCTAACAAAATTGACTTCAAACTAAAATCAATCAGAAGAGATGGAGATGGACATTTTATACTCATAACAGGAACAATTAATCAGGAGGAAGTATCAATACTGAATATCTACACCCCTAATATAAAAGCACCCACTTATTTAATAGAAAAACTTTTAGAACTCAAGGCAGTCATCAAACCACACATACTAATAGTAGGAGACTTCAACACACCTCTCTCACCAATGGACAGGTCAATCAAACAGAAACTCAACAGAGAAATAAGAGCATTACTAGAGGTAATGAATCAAATGGACTTAACAGATATCTATAGAACATTCCACCCAAAAAGGAAAGAATATACCTTCTTCTCTGCAGCTCATGGAACCTTCTCGAAAATTGACCACATACTTGGTAACAAAGCAAACTTCCACAGATACAAAAAAATATTAGTAACCACCTGTGTCTTGTCGGATCACCACGGAATAAAGATCGAATTCAATAACAATTCGAACACCAGAAAGCCTACAAACACGTGGAAGTTGAACACTCAACTACTGAATCATCCCTGGGTCAAGGAAGAAATAAAGGAAGAAATTAAAGTCTTCTTTGAATTTAATGAAAATAAAGACACAACATACTCAAACCTATGGGACACAATGAAAGCAGTGCTAAGAGGAAAGCTCATAGCACTAAGTGCCCAATTAAAGAAAACAGAGAAAGCACATATTGTAGACTTAACAGCACACCTGAAAGCTCTGGAAATAAAAGTAGCAGACTCTCCCAGGAGGAGTAGAAGATTGGAAATAAACAAACTGAGGGCTGAAATCAACAAAATAGAAACATAGAAAACAATCCAAAATATTAACGAAACAAAAAGTTGGTTCTTGAAGAAAAAAAAACAAGATTGGCAAACCCCTAGCCAAACTAATCAAACGGCAGTCAGAGAACACTCAAATTAATAAGATCAGAAATGAAAAGGGGAACATAACAACAGACACAGAGGAAATTCAGAGAATCATTAGATCTTAGTATTAAAGTTTATATACCACAAAGTTGGAAAATGTACAAGAAATGGATTGGTTTTTAGAAAAATACCATTAACCAAAGTTAAATAAAGACCAGGTGAACAATCTAAATAGAACTGTTAGTTGCGAAGAATTAGAAGCGGTTATCAAAAACCTTCTGACCAAAAAAAGCCCAGGGCCAGATGGTTTCAATGCAGAATTCTACCAGAAATTTCAAGAAGAGCTGATACCTATACTCTTTAAGGTATTTCACAATATAGAAACAGAAGAGTCATTGCCAAACTCTTTTTATGAAGCTACAGTTACCCTGATACCAAAACCACATAAAGACAAAACCAAGAAAGAGAATTACAGGCCAATCTCACTCATGAACATCGACACAAAAATTCTCAACAAAATCCTGGCAAACCGATTCCAAGAACACATTAGAAAAGTTATCCATTATGGTCAAGCAGGCTTCATTCCAGAGATGCAGGGCTGGTTCAACATACGCAAATCCATCAATGTAATCCATCATATAAATAAACTGAAAGAAAAAACCATATGATCATCTCATTAGATGCTGAAAAAGCATTTGACAAAATTCAACATCCCTTTATGATAAAGGTGTTGGAGAGACTGGGGATACAAGGATCATACCTAAATATAATAAAAGGTATTTACAGCAAGCCGACAGCTAGCATTAAACTGAATGGAGAGAAACTCAAAGCCATTCCATTGAAATCAATAACAAGACAAGGCTGTCCACTCTCCCCATACCTCTTCAATATAGTGCTTGAAGTTCTAGCAATAGCAATAAGACAACATAAGGGGATCAAGGGGATTCAAATTGGAAAGGATGAAGTTAAACTTTCGTTATTTGCAGACGATATGATAGTATACATAAGCGACCCCAAAAACTCTACCAAAGAATTCCTACAGCTGATAAACACCTTTAGTAATGTGGCAGGATACAAGATTAACTCCAAAAAATCAGTTGCCCTCCTATACACAAGGGATAAAGAAGCAGGGAGGGAAATCAGAGAAACGTCACCTTTCACGATAGCCACAAATAGCATAAAATATCTTGGGATAAATCTAACCAAGGAAGTAAAAGACCTATTTGACAAGAACTTTAAGTCTTTGAAGAAAGAAATTGAGAAGGATACCAGAAAATGGAAAGATCTCCCTTGCTCTTGGATTGGGAGGATCAACATAGTAAAAATGGCAATTCTACCAAGAGCAATCTATAGATTCAATGCAATCCCCATCAAAATCCCATCAAACTTCTTCACAGACCTTGAGAGAATAATAATTAATTTGATATGGAAAAACAAAAAACCCAGGATACCCAAAACAATCTTATATAATAACAGAAGGTCTGGAGGTATAACCATCCCTGACTTCAAACTCTATTACACAGCTACAGTATTGAAAACAGCTTGGTACTGGCATAAGAACAGAGAAGTCGACCTATGGAATCGAATAGAAGACCCAGATATTAACCCACAAACCTATGAACACTTGAATTTCGACAAGGGGGCTAAAGGTATGCAATGGAAGAAGGAAAGCATCTTTAACAAATGGAGCTGGCATAACTGGATGTCAACCTGTAGAAGAATGAAAGTAGATCCATATCTATCACCATGCACAAAACTCAAGTCCAAATGGATTAAAGACCTCAACATTAATCTGACCACTTTGAACCAGATAGAAGAGAAAGTGGGAAGTAGTCTACAAGACATAGGCACAGGAGACCACTTCCTAGGTAGAACCCCAGTAGCACAGACAATAAGAGAATCAATGAATAAATGGGACCTCCTGAAACTGAGAAGCTTCTGTAAAGCAAAGGACACTGTCAGTAAGACAAAAAGGCTACCTTCTGACTGGGAGAAGATCTTCACCAACCCCTCATCAGATAAAGGCCTGATCTCCAAAATATACAAAGAACTCAAGAAACTAGACACTAAATCTCTAATTAACCCAATTAAAACATGGGGTGCTGATCTGAACAGAGAATTCTCAACAGAAGAACTTCAAATGGCCAAAAGACACTTAAGGTCATGCTCAACTTCCTTAGCAATCAGGGAAATGCAAATCAAAACAACTATGAGATACCATTTTACACTGGTCAGATTAGCTAAAGTCAAAAACACAAATGATAGCCTATGCTGGAGAGGATGAGGAGAGAGGGGAACTCTCATCCATTGTTGGTGGGAATGCAAACTTGTGCAGCCACTGTGGAAATCAGTGTGGCTGTTTCTCAGGAAACTGGGAGTCAATCTCCCTCAAGACCCAGAAATTCCACTCTTGGGAATGTACCCAAGAGATGCCCTATCATACCAAAAAAGCATTTGTTCAACTATGTTCATAGCAGCACTATTTGTAATAGCCAGAACCTGGAAACAAGCTAGGTGCCCCTTAATAGAAGAATGGTTAAAGAAGGTGTGGAACATATATACATTAGAGTTTTACTCAGCGGTAAAAAACAATGACATCTTGAATTTTGCATGCAAATGGATGGACATAGAAAACGCTTTACTGAGTGAGGTAAGCCAGACCCAAAAAGAGGAATATGGTATATATTCACTCATAAGTGGATTCTAGCCATAATTAAAGGTCTTTGAGCCTATTATTCGTGATCCTAGAGAAGCTTAATAAGAAGTTGAACCTGAAGAAAATCATGTAGTTATCCTCCTGGAGATTGGAAATAGACGAGTCCCAGGTAACCTCGGGTGCATGGGGGATGGGAGGGTTGTTGGAAGGGGAGAGGGTTAGAGAGAAGGGAGTAGGGGAGGAATGGGGAAAGCTCAGGGAAGAATATATTTCAACTAAGGGAGTCATTTTAGGGTTTACAAGAGATTTTTTTATAAATGGGATCCCAGGTCCAAGGAGAGATCCCCTTATTGTTCTCTGGACAGAGGAGAGGGTGCCTGAACCGGCCTTGGCCTATAACCATACTGATGAATATTTTGCTTATCACCATAGAACCTTCATCCGACGATGGATGGCGATACAGACGTAGACCCACATTGTAGCACCGGACGGAGTCCCCCAAGGTCCAAATGAGGAGCAGAAGGAGGAAGAACATGAAAAAGGAAATCAGGACCGTGAGGGGTACGATCACCCACTGATACAAGGGGACTGATCTAATGAGAGTTCACCAAGGCCAGTTGGACTGGGGCTGAACGAGCACGTGATCCAACCAGATTCTCTGAATGTGGCCGGATTCTCTGAATGTGGCTGGCCCGGAGTTTTTCTGAAAGGCCATTGACAATGACACTGGGACTTGTTTCCTCTGCATATACTGGATTTTTGGGATCCAGTCTGTTTGGATACTCACCTTCCTGGACCTGGAGGGAGGGGGGAGGATCTTGAACTTCCCACAGGGCAGGAAACCCTGACTGCTCTTAGGGATGGAGAGGGAGGAGGAGGGGGAGTGGGGGGAGTGGGAGGGTGTTGGGAGGAGGGGTGGAAATGGAAACTTTTATAATTTAATAAACTTTGAAAAAAAAAGATGGATGTTGTTTTGAATCTGTAGATTGCTTTTGGTAAGATAGCCATTATTACTATGTTTCTCTACTGATCCGTGAATAGGGGATATCTTATCACTCTCTGATATCCTCTCCTTTTGTTACACAGCAGAGCAAAAAATAATTCAGCATTTTATATTTTATAAGTAGAATATGTGAGAAATGAGGCTGCATATGTACTCACCACAAGTATGTGATTTAGGTTTAGAGGGCTGGTTGGAATATTCACCCATGTTTGATCACTATGTGAAGAAAATGTGCAAGTGTAAGTCAAGACACCACAGCCTTTCTTATAAATATTCATATTTTGTATAAATTCAAAATAATAAAAATGAAAACATTATGGAATTTTTCTGTATATTGCAATCCTACATCTCTTTATTCGTGGGATGCAGCCTTTATAATGTAAGATTCTTAAAAGAATTCAAAAAAAGAAATAAAAAATAAAAATGGGCAGATCATTACTTCAAAATATTAAGGGGATTTTGAATTATTCTTCCCCTATCCCAGTAGAAAGCAAAGACAAGTGTAAAAAAACAAACTGACCCTTCAGTGGCATACAGTGACATATGAAAGGAATGAACTGCCTGTAATCATGGTTCATTATGCTAACAATGATTTTAACAACAGGTACTCATGCCAACTTCTGTAATGACAGCCTTGACCCCATTGTGTCATCCCCAGTATTTTACAGGTCACTGGCAGCTACAACCTTCATGGTGCCTTCATGCCCAAACCAATTTTTTGAGTACATCTGACAGGAAGAACACAGAGTTTGATTAGCTGAGTCTGTTGACCATGTTTGGAAGCTGTGTTATTTCTCCATCTTTACCACGCACTTCAAGTGACCTGGCAGAAAATAAGAGCAGCTCCATACCACCTGAGTATTGTGGACTGTGCCATTTTCTCTTGGCTTCTAAAGCCAAAGGCTTGTGGACTCTGCAACCATGTTGAGTTATGTGCAGCTGTGAACATGCCTGAGGTGGCTGGCTGCTTGGCCATGAGAAGCATGTGGTAAGGGAGACAAAGAAAACCAACTTGACATGGCAACATCCATCCTTTAGGGAAAAGAAAGACCTGAGATTCACAGAGAAGTCATCTTGACCTGGGATAAAATCCTTCAGGATGTCACTGGGTCACAGGCATGCATGGTTTCTCAGAGATTTGTTTATGACTCAGAGTGGTCTCTCTATGCTCTGCGCCTTGGAACTGGGCCAGTTCATCTGTGTTCATTTGCCCAACAGGGACTTCTGTGGAGACAACGTCCATCCCAATCGGCCTCAGCAAGAAGCAGGTTAAGAAGTTGGAGAGGTTGAACACTCAACTTCAAGTGATGACTAGTGAGAGAAATGATCTGTGAGATCACCTGATCTTCATCAGTAAAAGAGGAGCTTTGGAAAGTATTTATTTTTCACCCTCATTGGTGACAGTCTTAGGTACACAATTCTGCCCTCACTTCATCCCACTATGATAATGGGTTCTAAGAGACTGAAGCTACAGGATGTTCATATTTTCAATCTTATATCTCTCAGTTATGTTCAGTCTGTCTCAAATCACTAGACTGTCTTTAAGAACTGAATAATTTACATTTTCCAAAAGTGAACTAAAAATCATAAGTCCATGTCCTTAATTGTGTCAGTGTTGTTTGGAATAAACTTATGTTATGGTGTGTCACATATCCAAAAACATGAATTAGATGAGATTTAATATATAAAAACAATTCTCAAGTCTAAGGATTTGATCTATGTGTTTCCTCAGAGAACTTATAATATTGTTCCCTAGGAGTGTTTATTAAACAATGATGTTTTCCACAAATCAATTGTTATATCTCAAATTGAAGACTATCTTTACTACACATTAAGTGGAAAGAAATGCTTTTTTAAGTATCATGTAAAATTTTTACTTCATTTTAATGAATTTAACTTAACTTTTTTAAAAATTTTAGCATGTTTATAGGACTTTTTCTCATGAATAACATTTTAAATGTGAAGGTTATACATCACTTTTAATAGTACATGTTAGATTGACTTGAGATCACAGACAGTGAAGAGAGATATTTATAATGTCAAACATCTAGATACACATGTTTATACAGATTCAGCTTCTTCTAAGAAAGAGAAGAAGCAATTGATAATAAAGCTTTGATGACAATGATGAATGAATAAATCCATGTACAACTATTACACAGGAAGACCATAATTAAGCAACAGTAGGAAGAGAAACTGTTAAATTGTCAGAAAGATCAAATGTGTTTTAGTAAAAATAGCTCAGCATCATTGTAAAGCATTTTCAAGTGGTCATGGAGGAGAGAGAAACAAGTAAAAACTCCCTGTACAAATGAGAGAAAACAACAGGCAAAATGAGCAGAATTTTATTTCAAACTACATGCTGTGGTCGTGCTGTGCACGTACGTGGTCTATCTGTGATACAGCAAGTTCCAATTGAGAATATTTTCTTCTCAAGACAGTGAAGTAAGTAAATAGAGTGAAACCCTTACTTCAAGGTTTCCATTCTTCTTTATTTGGGGTCCTTCTTCACTTATCCCACATCTTTCATACATAGCTCTTTGTCATTTATGTTTAGGTAAAAAGATGGTTCCTAACAATAAAATCATCCTGGGAATTAAGATCCATATTTACTTTTCATACTATATCAAAATATATAAGTACATAAGATTGTATCATGACATACTGTGATAATATGCTACAGTCTTAATGAACAATGTCTAATATTGATGCATTTTGAACTCAACTGTTTCCATGAAAAGAATCCAAAAATATTTGTAGCTCTCTCAAAATTTCAAAGTCACGAATAACTGCATGTTGACATGAAATTGCTTTCACTTCTGCTTCTTTCCACAGCTTCCACTCCTTAATCTAAATAGCAACCCCAACACCTTTGTGAACCTTGCCAGTACAAACAAGGTGGAGGGCATGAGTAGCTTTACAGGGTTTTCACCTTTGTTTGAGTTCCGTTTTCTTTCCCCATTTCTACTTGCTGTGGTTGGGTACAACAGGCCATCACAGCCCAGGATCTCACTGGATAAGTAGCCTGCTGAGTAGGTCACTTGAACTCAGCCAGGGAGAAACTCAGCTTTTTAATCTCTCCTGTTTTCATGAGTATCTGTGTAATCAAGCCAGGATTGACTACTCTCCTGATTTCTGAGGATCTGCAGATGGTGAGTGTGCTTGTAGCAGGTGAATGGTGTTTCTTAATGCTTTTAAAGCAAATACTCAAGAAAAATCAGGAGCTACATGGACATAACATTCTCCCTGAGACTGAAGCTCAGACAAGATGGATGGTTCTCCAATAAGTTTCTTCTTGGTAGCTACATTTAATTTCTTCTACAAAGGTTATATATTTATGTTGCACATCTTTACTTCTGTGCTTCTCATAGTCTTGTCTACAGAGTTTATTTCAACTGCCACTTGCTTGTCGGTACATCTTATGAGAGTTATTATTGAGTCTTTAAATGGATATTGCTAGCACAGTGTGTGTTTTCCTCTATTTTGATCTTGCCCACTAGTTTTTTCAGGACCCTTCAGTTTCCATGCTTTATTCCTTGGACAATTGCTATCATAGCAATAATGATGTGACTATGTGTGAAAAACTGTCATCAGTTTATCTTAATGTACTGATGCTGACTTCATTCACCTATATATAGTTCTCTCTGACATTCTTAACCACTTCAGAAACTTTTGTTTGGTTTTTCTTTTTTTTGTCCTTCCCTCTTAAATTTTCTTTTCTATTTTCTCCTTCCCACTTAAGTTTTCTTTTTTTCCTTTTTCTATTGATTTTTTATTGAGCTCTACATTTTTCTCTGCTCCCCTCTCTGCCTCTCCTCTCACCCCTTGAACCCTTCCCCAAGATCCCCATGCTCCAAATTTACTCAGGAGATCTTGTTTTCTCTACTTCCCATGTAGATTAGATCTATATAAGTCTCTCTTAGTGTCCTCATTGTTGTCTAAGTTATCTGGGACTGTAATTTGTGGACTGGTTTTCTTTGCTTTATGTTTAAAAACCACCTATGAGTGAGTACATGTGATAATTGTCTTTATGTGTCTGGGTTACATCACTCAAATTGTTTTCTAGCTCCATCCATTTTCCTGCAAAATTCAAGTTGTCATTATTTTTTTCAGCTGTGTAGTACTCCATGGTGTAAATGTACCACATTTTCCTTATCCATTCTTTGGTCAAGGGGCATTTAGGTTGTTTTCCTCTTTTTTTCATTATTGATTTTATGTACAGTGTTTGATTCTGTAGCAAGGATATGTTGAATTCATGTTATCAGCAATAATTATTTTAAAGCATTGCCAATTGATAAACATAACAACTTTCACAACTTATGCAGAAACTGAACTTTTCCCTAATTATTTTCATTTGTTCCCTTGCATTGGAGCCTCCATTGCATGGGATCTCCACACACTTCCCTCCATGAACATGTTTTTTTTTCATGTGGAGATTTAAGAAAAATAGGTGTATATTTATAACTTTATTAATTTTTTACTTTATTTTCTATGGAAAATAGATAGTTTTTCCTCATGTAATTTCTGGTTTTGGTTTTCTTTCAACTAGTACTCCCACTTCCTTCCCACAAATTTCCAATCCATACCTACCCCTTTCCAGTCTTTCATTAGGAACCAAACTGCTTGGTAAGGAGAACAATAACGTAAAATATACTATGATATAATAAAATAAAACAAAAACTAACACAGGATAATAGGAAAAAACAAACAATCAAAGAAAAAAAAAGTCCAAGGCAAGACACAAGGGAGACATAGAGGCAAAGATCATTAGTTTTCACAGTCATGAATTCACAAAAACACTCAGCCAGAAACTGTAATTTATGTGTGGTATGTGAGTGTGTGTGTATAATGATATGTGCATAATTATATATTATATCTATATATGACCTATAGGTTAAAATGTGTTAAAAATATTAAAAAATAGTAACTCATATTTCCATCTGAATCATGCATATTTTATAGCATATATTTGGGAAAAAAAGAAGGGCTCTGTAATTATTTTGCAATGATTTACTATCTTTTTATTATAGACAACATTGATAGTCCATCGCTGCTTCAAATATACAATTATCAATTTAAAGTATACAGATTTATATAGAAATTAAAGCTTACTTCTCCATTTTTATGTTATTGTGTTCTGTCCATTCCTGCTCAATAAGGAAACCTGACCCAAACTTTAATTTTGGTTGTTTCTGTATGCTGTTCTGTGCAGTAGTGTAGATAAGTTATTTGCCATACAAACATGTTAATGTAGATTTTAAAATTGACATGGATACAAAATAGGCTCAAGTAGTTATGTCATAGATTTTTTGTATATTAATGTTTCCCCAAGTTTTAGAATTGCTCACTCATTCACATGAAATCCACTGAACTTGACATTGTTGGTCACTTGTAGAGATCACCAAATACTTTCAGCTTAAATTCATCTATTAACGCTCAATTCTGTAATCTTTTGTTTACTTCCAAGGGTTTTACATTTGGACATGAGACATGGAGTAACCAGTGTCCTTAACAGATAAATCTGATTGAGTTACAATGTATATTTTTGCTAGACCCACACTTTTGGTTGAAAATATTAAGGAGTACAAAGTATATCTCTTCTTCATCATAAAACTTTTACTTCCTCTGAACAGACCTAAATCCATCCAGTTATACTTTCAGAATTCAATGCTCCTGTTAGAAAATGTTCTAATCATTTGAAACAGTCGTTTAACCTGAAGAGAAAGCATAAAACCCAGTAAAGTGATATGCACTGAAATGCATGTAATTCTTTCCCATGTTTTGTATACATTGTAGCTTTAAATTGTCCTTCCTATTTTAATGAGAAAACCATATAAAGTATAGTAAACCATTCTCCATGTCAGCAGTGTACATGACACAAAATTTAACACTTAATCCCAGTTGTGACAAGTTCTGCATTTAAGATAAAAAAGAAATGTTTTATGAATCAAAGGAATCTTTATTATAAATATATGTAGAAACCCAACATAGGTAATGAAATTAGTGAAGTCTTTATTCTCAACTCTGTATTAAAGAATATGTATTTGTGCATGAGAGCACACCAAGGCAATGGCTCATGGAATATGTTTAATTTGAATTTTAATTCTAGAAAGTAATTCTCAGGTATGTATTTTTTCCTGAGAACTACTAAAAATTTGATACGTATACAATGGCTTTGATCAAGTATCACACTATTTTTTGCACCTAGAAAAGCTGCATAGAAATAATCAACATAAACAAATTTGAAAAAAGGCATCACAATGCAATGTGTATAAAAGAACTAGCATTACAGAAAATTCTTCATTTGGTGTCCTTGCCTATAACTTTGAAATATTCAATAACTAATGTAATATTGTATTGTTAGCAACTCTGGCCATTTGGTTATTTGTGAGGTTTAGGGTTATTTTCTCTGGTGGAGATCATTGATCTAAGAGTAAATCATATTTTCTCCAACTCAGGACAGATTGACTACTCCACTTCCTTATTTATGACATTTTTCTTTACTGCTTTTTAATTTTCTACTCTGAGTAATTATATTCCACTGTATTTGATATGCATATAGGATATAACAACCTTGTATTGGTCCTTATTTTAGTGGAAATATTTGGAAATTCTCCATCATTACAATAATATTACCTGAAAAGTTTATTACACCCAAGCATTAACATGTTGAACCTTGATGAGGGAAGTAACAAAAATAACAAATATAATTTGAACTTCTATCAATAGACAAGAACCATACCAATGTAAATTATCCATAAATAATAGCTCACAAGTATTTACTCTAATACCCACTATTACTACTTTTTCTTCTTTTTTTTTTAGTAAACATAGTTTTCACCCCAACCTTCTATCTAGTACAAGTAATAATCAAGAACTCCTAAACAGTGTTTCCAACAAAGTTTTTTGGGATGGGACATCATCCTCTAGAATTGCTTCCTACTGTTATGGAAGCAATGTTCTCTTAATGGGATCCTGCAAAAGTAAAGGGATGGTTAAGTTTCAAACTTACTGTCTAGTATAGTTGCCAAAAATTTCTGAGCAGTCGATAGGTTTTTTTTCTTCAATGTTCCTATTTGGAGTTCAGGCCAGAATGTAATGAGAAGGTGCACCATTTCAGCAGCTGGTACTCAAAAACTGGTCTTATAGTAGTACAGTCAGCATCATGATGTCATGTCAACTAGGTGGAGTTGTTGCTGTGGGGCCCCCATCTTATTCTGGGAAACTTCAAAGATTATAGTAGAAAAATCTATTATTCATTGTGGAAAACTTAAACATCATTCATTTAAACATACATTCAATGAAGAATAGATATAGACTAAATAGAGACAGAGAAAGTAAAATTTTTCCTAAAGTCTTCCTTCTGTCCCATACCAGATGGTTCCTAATATGAGACAGAAATTCTGAATGTTCCTTTTCAAAACAAACTTGGATTTAGAGAAGTATAGAGTATTGTTCTTAAAAAAAAATATGATGATGGGATGCCCCGAGAGGCCTGCGAGCCAGGCAGAGGCTGCTGCCAGAGCAGTGCAGGTTCCCCGGGGAAGCGGCAGAGTCAGGCAGCTGGATGCGGTGGACAGAAGAGTAAATGGACATAAGGCTATACATAAAGCTAAACATTTATTGCTTAGAGAAGAGGGAGACATTTATTACTTAAAGAAGAGGAAAACAGAGAGACATGAAGAGAAACATAGGGAGAGACAGAGACACGTGTATACACACCAATAGACGGGGGACAGAAAGAGAGAGAGTTAGGATGGCGGCGAGGGAGGTCAGAAGTGGCTGGGAGTGGGCGTGGTTAGTTCTTAAAGGGACCAGAGCATAAGGAATAACACAGAGCCATTTCCAACTCCCAAGCCAGCTCTATATATTCTTAAAGATATCCGTATTATTTTATAGATAAATAGATAGATATGAATATATGTATGTATGTATATATGCATGCATGTATGTAAATGGATATGCCTAAAAAGTCATATTCCTTTTTCTTGATGATCCTTATTGGATAGTTATTTTTGCCTCTGTCAGCATCCAAAGAGACAGGGTCTCTTGAATTTTTGAAGTTGTATATTTTTCTGTAAAGACAAGAGCAGAACCCTGGCCCAAGTCTTATGAGGTTTTCTGATCACCGATATGATTGTCTCCTCTGTGGATGAGTTGTCATACTTTTTCAAGAGGTTTCTCCTTTTCAAAGTGAATCTTTATTAATTTTAATTGTATCCATAATTTTTCTTCTCCTGTGGAAACATGAGCAAAACCCCTTCACCAACATAGCACATCTCCTGGTTTCCATTGTGAGGTCAGCACATCTTTGAACTATACTGGTTGATTCAATTCAGAAGTTTTTTCCTCTATCCCATGCCTCTCTTCTGCTGTTGTTCCTTTCTAGTTAGCATTAAGAAAATCCAAGGTTAATAAAGCATTATGCAATGTCTGGGTGTATTTTCCATCCCTTTCTGTTTGTTCAGCATATCCTTATAGTATGATTTGAACATTCGATACTTGACTGACCTGTAGGATTATTTTGTATACCTGTAATGTGCTTTATATTTTAATAGGCAACAAAGCGTTTCTTTTTTAGATACAAATGCTGGACTACTGTCTGTCTTTATTTGTGCAGGAATGCCCATGATAGCCATAACTTCTAATAAATGCATGATTACTGAATCAACCTTTTCTGAGCTCAAGGTGCTTGCCCAAAGAAAACCTGAATCCTTGTCTATGATGTGGTGTACATATTTTAATTCACAAAATTCTGTAAAGAGGAACACATCCATCTGCCAGATTTCATTCCTCTGAGTACCCTTTGGGTTACTCCCTGCAGAAAACAGTTTGATTATAGAAAGAGCAAATTGGACCTCTCTTTATAATCTCCTTAACTCGTTGCCATGTAATCGAAAACACTTTCTTTAAACCTTTGCTATTGACATGATGTTTTTTATGAAATTCAGAGGCCTGAAACACAACTCCAATCAATACTTGATCAATTTCTGCATTACCTTGTACTAGGGAACATGGCAGACCTGTTTGGGATCAGATGTGTGTTATGTATATAGGACCAAGACTATTCCTGATTATATCTTGCACCTGGATAAAAAAATGAAGTCAATTCTGTATCATCTGGTATAAATTCAACAGTATCAATATGCAAAACAACTCTTTCTTCATATTGTGAATCAGTAACTATTGAGAAGTTCTTGAAAATCCCTTAGTTCCATTAAAAAGCATAATTCTGCCTTCTGGACAGAATTTAAATGTTTTGTTTGACCTTACTTAATTCTTCTGATTTGTAACCTGCCTTCCCTTATTTATTTGCATCAGAATAAAATGTTCAGTATCCTGTTATTGGTGCATCATGAATAATTTGGGGAAGAATCCAATAAGTTCTCTTTATAAGGTTAAGTCTATCACTTTTGGGATGATTGCTATTAATTTCTCCCAAAAATTAACACCAGCCTTTTTCCAGGGTCTATTGTCTTCCCATAACTTTTTTTATTTCTTAAGTAGTAAAAGGCACTATATAATCTCTGCTGTGTCTATCCCTGCTAATTGACAATGTCTCAAATTACCTTTTATAATTAATTCAGAGATCTTCACCACATAAGTTTATAAATTTTTACTTGATTTATATTGTAACATGAGGGCCGGCTTGTTGGGGTATCTGTTCCCGCCCAGTCCCCCAGAGCCGGCAAGTCACAAAGAAAATCACACACAGGACTCCATAAGGTTATAAACTGATTGGCCCATTAGGTCAGGCTTCTTGTTAACTCTTATAACTTATATTAACCCATTATTCTCATCTATGTTAGCCATAATGGCTCTGTACCTTTCTCAGCTGGGCAAGTTACATGCTGCCTCTTCGGTGGTCTGCGCAGGAATGGCAGAGGAACCCCTGCTTCCCAGAATTCTCCTGTTATCATTGCATCACCTTTACTTCCTGTCTGCTTTTCCTGCCTATACTGCCTGCCTGGCCAATCAGCGTTTTATTAAAATATGATTGACAGAATACAGACAATTCTCCCGCATCATTTCCCTCTTTTTTTTAAACAAAGGAAAATACCCATAGTCCATTTGTTGGGAATGTGGGCGTAGTATTTCAGGCTACTTCCTGCTGGTTGGGGGCGCTGATAGTCTTATGGGGACCAAAAGAAAATTTAGAGTTATAATCAAGTCCTGACTGGAGTATCCTGTGAGTCTTGATCATCTCAGGCAGCAGTATTGAATCTGTTCTGGATGTAGAATTCTGTCATCTGGGCCATCTGTTCCTATCGGAGATTTTTCAGGTGGCCTCCCTTGGTCAAAGGTGATTTTTCTTAACTCTGAATAAATCCAGAGCCTCTCGTTTTGTGTGGAAACAAAAGCAAAATCTCTTCTCCAAAGTAACATACCTTTTGACTTTAATTTTGAAGCCAAGGTATTTTCAAAATACCTATCTTGGGTTAGTTCAGCAACATTTATAAACAAAAGTCTTTTAGCAGCTGTTGCTCCTTCCTCAGAATTCAAACAATTCAAAGAGAGCATAATAACATACAGTATCAAGATTCTCTGTGTATTTTCCATCTTTATTTTAACCTCTATTTCTTTTATTTTTACTTTTACTTTTTGAGACAGGTTCTCTGTATATCTTTGTCCTGGAATAACTCTGTAGACCAGGCTGTCCTTGAACTCACAGAGTCCCACTGTCTCTGCCTCCCCAGTGCTGGGATTAAAGGTGTGTGCTACCACACCTTGAACTCAGAGATCTGTCTGTCTCTGCCTCCCAGGCATTGGGATTAAAGGTGTGTGCTACCACACCTTGAAGTCACAGAGGTCAGCTACCTCTGTCCCTTAAAGTCTCAGAGGTCAACGTACCTCTGCCTCCCAAGCATTGGGATTAAAGGTGTGGTGGCTAAAAAGATCCTTTCTAAAATAATATCGTCCCTCTACATCAAAATATCTGTAGGAGAAATTCTGGAAGGCAATATGAGTAGAGTACAGTTAAGGTTTAGATTCACCTTATCCACATGTGTCTCCTGTAATTTCTCCTCAACAATTTCTATTCCTTTTCTGCTTCAGCTGTTAATTCTCTGGGACTATTCAAGTCTTCATCACCATCATTTATTCATCTAATAAAATGAATTATTAGATTAGGTTTATCCCAACAGTCAATTGTAGACTGGAAATGCTTCCTAATAATCTTTGAATGTCATTAAGAGTCTGCAACTGGTCTTTCCTAATTGACACCTTTTGTGTTCTAATTTTCTATAAACCTATTTTGTAACCTAGGTATTTCACAGAATCTCCTCTTTGCGTCTTTTCAGGAGCAATTTGTATTCTCCGTTTACACAAGACTTTCTTCTTCAAACATCCTTTCTAAAGTATCTGTATTTGAATCAGATAACAAAATGTCATCCATTTAATAGTTATAGACTTAGGAAATTGATCATGTATTATTTTCAATGGGTGGCTGACAAAGTATTGACACAGAGTGGGGCTATTGAGCATTCCCTATGAGAGAATGGTCCACTGATATCTCCTACTAGGCTTAAAATTATTAGTAGTAGGCACTGTGAAGGCAAACTTTTCCCTGTCCTTTTCTTGTAAAGATATAGTGAAGAAACAGTCCTTTAAATCAATAACTATGAGAGTCCATACCTTTGGTAACAGAAAAGGCAGAGGAATTCCAGATTGTAGAGGGAACACAGGTTAAACAACATTGTTGATAGCTATAAGATCTGTCACCATTCTCCATTTTCGGAACTTCTTTTTAACAACAAATACAGGAGAATTCCAAGGTCTGGTAGATTCTTCAATATGTTGAGCATCTAGTTGTTCTTGTACCAGCTATTCTAAAGCCTGCAACTTTTCCTCGGCTAGAGGCCACTGCTTAACTCATATTGGCTTCTCAGTTAACCTTTTTAAAGGTAGGGCTATTGGTACCTCTGAAGGTTTATCAATTGTTTTGTGTTCTTGTACAGCCTGAATGGCTGGTGTTCATCGTCTATAATATTTTCTATTATTTTCCTCAGAAATATAAATCTTGGGGACTGCAGGAATGTTAATCTGGGTATTCCATTGCAGAAATAGGTCATGACCCCACAAACTCACTACAATGTTGTCTATATATGGCCTCAGTCTTCCTATTTCCCCTTCTGGCCCTGTGTATTCAACCCAACTTGTGCTTTGTTTTACCTGAGACAGGGTTCCAATTCCCAGGAACTGAACATCTACTTCTTGAAGAAGCCAACTCAGATACCAAGATTCTGGATTTATGATACTTACATTTGCACCCATGTGTAGTAAGTCTTCAATAAAAACGCCATTTATACACACTCAGTTTTGATCTTTGATCATTTATAGAAGTCTGCCAGAATATATGCTTCCTATGTCCTACTAGAGGTTTTGACCCATCCTCCACATTTATTTCTTCATTCAGGCCAGTATTTTTCTTCCCAGCTTTCCACACACAGATATCAGCTCTTCCATGATCTTTCACACTGATGTCATTGTAGTGATTTGCAGTAAGAATTTTTGCTTCTTACTTGGATATGAAAATTCTGCCCCTTGCTACACATTTTACATTTGACACATTTTCATTTGACAGCAGTGCATGCATGCATGGTTGCAACTTTACAGTTTATGTTCCTTAGACCTGTGGTTCCTAAAAAAACAATTTGCAATGAGGATAGAGGCTCTTGACAGGTGAAGTCTAAAATTTCACATGAATATAATCTGGCTCCCATTCACATACACCGTTTCAGCCTGTGGATCTACAAACTAAGTTTGTCCTACTTGGCTTAATATTTTTAGTACACAGATTTTTAGTACAGTCTGTATTTTGGAGTAAGACTTTTACAATAATGCCAATCAAAAACACATAAAATTTTGTGATGAACTCTTGAATCTTTAGTCTAAGTTAAAAAAAAATTGTACCTAGGCACTTGATAATCTACTTTCTTTCATGACAGGGAATCTTGACTTTTCAGGATGTGGCAGTTGATCTTTCTCCAGATGAGTGAGACTGCCTCAACTTTGCACAGAGGTCTTTGTACAGGGAAGTCATGTAGGAGAACAAGAGTAACATGGTCTCTGTGGGTGAGACAATTTTTATTCCTGATTCCTTCTTTATAATAATATTTGCTACAAGTATGTTTTACAGCTATGTCTGATTTTCTGCCATACATTCACATGCCAATTTATCAAAAATCTTGGAGTTCATCATGTATAACACAGTGTTTTATATAACTTTATCTTATCAATAAGTTCCTGACTCCTGGGGATGACATTCAACTTTCAAACTTTTATAATACCTTTTATTTTTCAGACACATCATAGATTATATATTGATTTGCAGTCTAATGATTCATAACACATTTGCATTTACATTCAGTAGTAATTTACAAAGAAACTCAAGTTATAAAATACTAACAAAACTGCTTTTAAAAGTTATAAAATATTGGAAGATAGCAATTAGGAAATTATATTTGGAATTTTATATTATATGCCATCTTATATAGACATTATTGTGCTTTATTAGAAATCTATATCTTTTATTATAATCCCAAATTACAGCATATATCACTTCCACTATGCAGGTCTTTCAGTGTCAAAACCAGACCTCATAAGCTCTCTTGAACAAAACAAAGAGCCCTGGAATGTGAAAATAGAAGAGACAGAAGATAATGGCAAAGGTAAGCCTGAATGAAGCATTGGCCCATGTGGGAAACCTAGGACATGGAGGAATTCTGTACTTAAGAAGGGTTTACAAAGATCTTTAAATGAAATGATATAAAAATTCACATTGAATAATTGTTCCAAACTAGTTTGTAGGTTTTCTTCACACGATATGACCTAAAAATTCACCAAGAATAGTTAAATTACATTATAAAACAGAAGTAAGATGATTTGTTACCATATCCTTGAATGCCACCAGGCTCTAAAATGAACAGCACTGAAATTAACAACACTGAATTGAAAATTAGCATTAAAGAAACTTTCAGAGTGTTTGAAAGAATATTCTTCTGTACACTTTCATGTCTGTTTATCTGCTCTTATGACAGTATTAGATTTTCACTGTTGTGTAGTATCACATAAAATCAGAAATTTATAAATTTTATAGTTGTACTTCTTTTGGAAGAGTATAGAGTTAATTCTTTGCATTAGATTCTATAGAATTTAAAAAGTAACTTTCTCTATTTCTGCAAAATATTTATTAGAAACTAAGAATTGTTTAGAGTCATATATGATTATAGTCATCTGGAAATCTTTGAATATTATAATTTAAATGTTAATTTCCACATACAGTTAGTGTATTATCTTGCTTTCCTTTGCATTTTCTACTTATATTTGAGTTTAGAGAAGCAGAATTGTAAATAATAAAATTTTATGTTTACTACTTTTATTAATTATTTAAGAATTCCTTACAATGTCATTTGACCAAATTCAACTCTCTACTCCTCTTATGTTCCACTTCCTCCAGACTTCTTTGTTTTATTTTCTGTTCATTTTTAGACTCACAGAATTCAATCTGTAATTCTCATACAATTCTGGGTGTTGAGAATGGCCTATAATATGGTAGAGCTATTAGGAGTTCCACATTCTTAAAAACTTTTTGCCCCTTTTCCAAGCATCTTTAATATGATAGAAGCTTCTCAGCAAGGTGTGGGTCTTCATGTTCCTTCACACTTTATTCCTAGAATTTTAATCTGACTTTAGCTTGCTCAGGTCTGATGCAAGCCATTCTAAACATTTGAGATTATATGAGCAACTGTCATGTTGTATACAGAATGCACTATTTTCTTATAGTCATTCATGACTTCCTGCTCTTACCATGTATTATCACTCTGTGCTGAATGAGGTCTGATAGAATGAAATGGGTTTGATAGAAACACACTATTTAAAACTGTATATTTTGTTATTCTTTGCACCATGTCCACCTATGAGTCACCTTTTAGTTGTCAAATTACACCTGAAGCATTGAGAATGAAGGCATAGAGATGCAACAGTTTATGGGTAAAGACATAGGAATAATTCTAATACTATATCCAATCAGCAGAATCATATGAGTAGGTGTTACTTTCTATGTTTTCACAATTCTTCTTGAATTAGCATGAATATTCCTCAAATTATTCTACAAAATAAATCAGCAGAAAACTGTGAAGTTCTTTTCATGAGGAAATTTACCTTGATATATAAACCACATATACCCAAAAAGTAAGTGAAAGATGTGCCAATTTTATCATAAACATATATGCAAAAGTCATCAGTAAAATACTTGTAACCTGAATCCAAGAACATATCAAAAAGATAATCTACATATGTGGGTGCCTTTATATTAGGGGCATAGATATTCAAGATTGAGACTTCTTCCTGATGAATTGTTCCTGTTATGAGTATGAAATGTCCATCTCCATCTCTTCTGATTGATTTTAGTTTGAAGTCGATTTTGTTAGATATTAGAATGGCCACACCCGCTTGTTTCTTAGGTCCATTTGCTTGGAAAACCTTTTCCCAACCCTTTACTCTGAGTAGGTGTCTGTCTTTGTGGTTGAGGTGTGTTTCTTGTAGACAGCAGAATGTTGGATCCTGTTTTCGTATCCAATCTCTAAGTCTGTGCCTCTTTATAGGTGAGTTGAGACCATTAATATTAAGTGATATTAATGACCAGTGATCGATGACTCCGGTCATTTTTTTGGGTAGTAGCGTGTATGTGTTTTCCTTCTTTGAGTTGTGCTTGTGGAGGGTCGCTAGATGTCTGAGTTAATGTAGGCAGTGTTGGGAATGTTGGATTCCTTGGGTTGTGATTTTCCTTCTAGTATTCTCTGTAAGGCTGGATTAGTAGCTACGTATTGTTTAAATTTGTTTTTATCCTGGAATATTTTGTTTTCTCCGTTGATAGTGAACAATAGCTTGGCTGGGTAAAGTAGTCTGGGTTTGCATCCATTGTCTCTTAGTTTCTGCAGTACCTCTATCCAGGACCTTCTGGCTTTCATGGTTTCCATAGAGAAGTCTGGTGTAAGTCTGATAGGTTTACCTTTATAAGTTACTTGACCTTTTTCCTTTGCAGCTTTCAATATCCTTTCTTTAGTCTGAATGCTTTGTGTTTTGATTATTATATGACGAGGGGATGTTTTTTTCTGATCCAGTCTATTCGGTGTTCTGTATGCTTCTTGAACCTTCATAGGAATATCGTTCTTTAGGATGGGAAAGTTTTCTTCTATAATTTTGTTGAGTATATTTTCTGGACCTTTGAAATGCAATTCTTCTCTTTCTTCTACTCCTATTATTCTTAGATTTGGTTTTTTTATTGTGTCCCACAGTTCCTGAATGTTTTGTGATGAGAATTTGTTGGATTTGCTGTTTTCTTTGGACAGAGTGTTTAATTTCTCTATGGTGTCCTCAGAGTCTGAGATTCTTTCTTCTATCTCTTGTATTCTATTGGTTAAGCTTGTTTCTGAAGTCTCTGTTCGTTTACCCAGATTTTCCATAGCCAGCCGGCCCTCGGTTTGTGATTTCTTCATTGACTCCATTTCAGTTTTCAAATCTTGAACTGTTTCTATTACCTGTTTGATTGTTTTTTCTTGGTTTCCCAGAATTTTATTTATGGATTTACTCATTTCTTCAAACTTTTTGGTATATTTCTCTTCCATTTCTTTACTCATTTCCTCAATTTTTTTGTTATACTTATCTTCCATTTCTTTACGGCAGATTTTCACCTCCTGTTTAATATAAAGGCACCCACATATGTAAAAGAAACTCTTCTAGAACTCAAGGCAGTCATCAAACCACACACACTAATAGTAGGAGACTTCAACATTCCTCTCTCACCAATGGACAGGTCAATCAGACAGAAACCTAACAGAGAAATAAGAGATTTACTGGAGGTACTGAATCAAATGGACTTAACAGACATCTATAGAACACTCCACCCAAATAGGAAAGAGTATACCTTCTTCTCTGCAGCTCATGGAACCTTCTCGAAAATTGACCACATACTTGGTAACAAAGCAAACTTCCAAAGATACAAAAAAATATTAGTGACCACCTGTGTCTTGTCAGATCACCATGGATTAAAATTAGAATTCAACAACAATGGTACCCCCATGAAGCCAACAAACTCATGGAAGTTGAACAGTCAACTACTAAATCACCCCTGGGTCAAGGAAGAAATAAAGAAAGAAATTAAAGTCTTCCTTGAATATAATGAAAACAAAGACACAACGTATTCAAACCTATGGGACACAATGAAAGCAGTGCTAAGAGGAAAGTTCATAGCACTAAGTGCCCACCTGAAGAAAACAGAGAAAGCACACATTGGAGACTTAACAACACACTTGAAAGCTCTAGAAAAAAAAGAAGCTGATTTACCCAGGATGAGTAGAAGACTGGAAATAATCAAACTGAGGGCTGAAATCAACAAAATAGAAACACAGAAAACAATTCAAAGAATCAATGAAGCAAAAAGCTGGTTCTTGGAGAAAATTAACAAGATTGACAAACCCCTATCCAAACTACTCAAACGGCAGAGAGAGAACTTGCAAATTAATAGGTCAGAAATGAAAAGGGGAACATAACCACAGACACAGAGGAAATACAGAGAATCATTAGATCTTACTACGAAAGTTTATATGCCACAAAGTTGGAAAATGTAAAAGAAATGGACATTTTTTTAGATAAGTACCATATACCAAAGTTGAACCAAGACCAGGTGAACAATCTAAATAGACCTGTTAGTCGTGAAGAACTAGAAGCTGTTATCAAAAATCTCCCTACCAAAAAAAGCCCAGGACCAGATGGTTTCAATGCAGAATTCTACCAGAGCTTCCAGGAAGAGCTAATACCTATACTCCTTAATGTATTCCACAATATAGAAAAAGAAAAGTCACTGCCAAACTCCTTTTATGAAGCTACAGTCACCCTAATACCAAAACCACACAAAGACACAACCAAGAAAGAGAATTACAGGCCAATCTCACTCATGAACATCGATGCGAAAATTCTCAATAAAATACTGGCAAACCGAATCCAAGAACACATTAGAAAAATCATCCATTATGATCAAGTAGGCTTCATCCCAGAGATGCAGGGATGGTTCAACATACGCAAATCTATCAATGTAATCCATCATATAAATAAACGGAAAGAAAAAAATCATATGATCATTTCATTGGATGCTGAAAAAGCGTTTGACAAAATTCAACACCCACTTATGATAAAGGTGTTGGAGAGACTGGGGATACAAGGATCATACCTAAATATAATAAAAGCAATATACAGCAAGCCGACAGCTAACATCAAATTGAATGGAGAGAAACTCAAAGCCTTTCCACTAAAATCAGGAACACGACAAGGCTGTCCACTCTCTCCATACCTCTTCAATATAGTGCTTGAAGTTCTAGCAATAGCAATAAGACAACATAAGGGGATCAAGGGGATTCGAATTGGAAAGGATGAAGTGAAACTTTCGTTATTTGCAGACGATATGATAGTGTACATAAGCGACCCCAAAAACTCTACCAAAGAACTCCTACAGCTGATAAACACCTTTAGTAACGTGGCAGGATACAAGATCAACTCCAAAAAATCAGTGGCACTCCTATACACAAAGGATAAAGAAACGGAGAGGGAAATCAGAGAAACATCACCTTTCACGATAGCCACAAACACCATAAAATATCTTGTGGTTACTCTAACCAAGGATGTGAAAGACCTATTTGACAAGAACTTTAAGCCTTTGAAAAGAGAAATTGAGGAGGATACCAGAAAATGGAAAGACCTCCCCTGCTCTTGGATTGGGAGAATCAACATAGTAAAAATGGCAATTCTACCAAAAGCAATCTACAGATTCAATGCAATCCCCATCAAAATCCCATCAAACTTCTTCACAGACCTTGAGAGAACAATAATCAAGTTTATATGGAAAAACAAAAAACCCAGGATAGCCAAAACAATCTTATACAATAAAGGAACTTCTGGAGGCATTACTATCCCTGACTTCAAACTCTATTACAGAGCTACAGTATTGAAAACAGCTTGGTATTGGCATAAGAACAGAGAAGTCGACCTATGGAATCGAATAGAAGACCCAGATACTAACCCTCAAACCTACGAACACCTAATTTTTGACAAGGGAGCTAAAGGTATACAATGGAAGAAGGAAAGCGTCTTTAACAAATGGTGCTGGCATAACTGGATGTCAACCTGTAGAAGAATGAAAATAGATCCATATCTATCACCATGCACAAAACTCAAGTCCAAATGGATTAAAGACATCAACATCAATCTGTCCACTTTGAACCTGATAGAAGAGAAAGTGGGAAGTAGTCTACAAGATATAGGCACAGGAGGCCACTTCCTAAGTAGGACCCCAGCAGCACAGACAATAAGAGAAACAATGAATAAATGGGACCTGCTGAAACTGAGAAGCTTCTGTAAAGCAAATGACACTGTCAGTAAGACAAAAAGGCTGCCTTCTGACTGGGAGAAGATCTTCACCAACCCCTCATCAGACAAAGGTCTGATCTCCAGAATATACAAAGAACTCAAGAAACTAGACACTAAAACTCTAATTAACCCAATTAAAAAATGGGGTACTGATCTGAACAGAGAATTCACAACAGATGAACTTCGAATGGCCAGAAGACACTTAAGGTCATGCTCAACCTCCTTAGCGATCAGGGAAATGCAAATCAAAACCACTTTGAGATACCATCTTACACCTGTCAGAATAGCTAAAGTTAAAAACACCAATGATAACCTATGCTGGAGGGGATGTGGAATGAGGGGAACACTCATCCATTGTTGGTGGGAATGCAAACTTGTGCAGCCACTGTGGAAATCAGTGTGGCGGTTTCTCAGGAAACTGGGAGTCAACCTCCCTCAGGACCCAGCAATTCCTCTCTTGGGAGTATACCCTAGAGATGCCCAAACATACTACAAAAGCGTTTGTTCAACTATGTTCATAGCAGCACTATTTGTAATAGCCAGAACCTGGAAACAGCCTAGGTGCCCCTCAATAGAAGAATGGTTAAAAAAGGTGTGGAACATATACACATTAGAGTTTTACTCAGCGGTAAAAAATAATGACATCTTGAATTTTGCATGCAAATGGATGGACATAGAAAACGCTTTACTGAGTGAGGTAAGCCAGACCCAAAAAGAGGAACATGGTATGTATTCACTCATAAGTGGATTCTAACCATAATTAAAGGTCTTTGAGCCTATTATTCGTGATCCTAGAGAAGCTAAATAAGAAGACGAACCTGATGAAGATTATTTACCTATCCGCCAGGAGGTAGGAAATAGTCAAGAGTCCCAGGTAACCTTGGGTGCATGGGGGTGGGGTGGGAGGGTTGATGGAAGGGGAGAGGGTTAGAGAGAAGGGAGTAGGGGAGGAATGGAGAAAGCTCGGTTGACCGGGATGGGGGGAAGGGAGGAAGGATGAATGTGGGATCAGGGAAGAATATATTTCAACTAAGGGAGTCATATTAGAGTTTACAGGAAACTTGATTATATATGGGATCCCAGGTCCAAGGAGAGATCCCCAGATTGTTCTCTGGACAGAGGAGGGTTTGCCTGAACCGGCCTTGGCCCGTGACCATACTGATGAATATTTTGCTTATCACCATAGATCCCTCATCTGGCGTTGGATGACGATACAGATGGAGGCCCGCGTTGGAGCACCGAACTGAGCCCCCCAAGATCCAAACGAGGAGCAAAAGGAGGAAGAAAATGACGAAGGACTGCGAGGGATACTATCACCCACTGATACAAGGGGTCGGATCTAATGAGAGTTTACCAAGGCCAGATGGACCGTGACTGAACGAGCATGTGATCCAACCAGATTCTCTGAATGTGGCCGGATTTTCTGAATGTGGCTGGCCTGCAGTCTTTCCGAGAAGCCATTGACAATGACACTGGGACTGGTTTCCTCTGCATATACTGGATTTTTGGGATCCAGTCTGTTTGGATGCTCACCTTCCTGGACCTGGAGTGAGGGGGGAGGAACTTGGACTTCCCACAGGGCAGGAGACCCTGACTTCCCTTGGGGACAAAGAGGGAGGAGGAGAGGGAGAGGGGGAGTGGGAGGGCGTTGGGAGAAGGGGCGTAAATGGAAACTTTTTATAATTTAATAAAATTACTAAAAAAAATAAAAAAATAAAAAATAAAAAAAAAGGATAATCTACCATCGGCTTCATCTCATGACATGTAGTGATGGATCAGCAAATGAAAACCAATGAATGTAATTTACCATTAGTACAAACTAAAAGTCAAATTCCAGCTGTTCATCTCATTAGATCCAGAAATGCCTTTGACAAAAACCATACCTCTTCTTGTTAAAAATCCTGGAGAGATTAGGGATGCAAAGGACATACCACCAAATAAAAGATGCAATTTCCAGCAAGTGTATAGCCCATATCAAACTTAATGGAGAGAAAGTCAAAGCATTTCCACTAAAATAGGGGACAATACAAGGATATTTATTCTTTCCATTTGTGTTCAATGAAAGAGATCCTGAAGTGATGAATATGTGATGTGGGAGTACTCTCTGTATGCTGCAATTACCATTAATGAATAGAGAAACTGCTTTGGACCTATAGCAAGGCAGAACTTACGTAGGCAGGGAAAGCTAGGCTGAATGTTGGAAGAAAGGAAGCCAGAATCAGAAAGACACAATGGAGCTACCACCAGAATCAGACATGCCAAAACTTTGCAGATGGGCTTGCAGTGAGCAAGGCACTGCGAGGCACAGTAAAAAACGGCATGGCTTCTTTAAAAAAAAAAAACTGTAGGTTCCTGGGCCATGCTGCCAGCACAAACAGAGCATTTGAGTGGGATGTGTAAGCAAACTGCTACAACTTGCTCAATGGCAACATAGACTGACTGTGTGTCTAAAACGGGGCACTGTGCATGGCTCTCAGAGACAGCAAGCAGCTTGGCCATGCTAAACTGGGTAGAGTAAGGAGGCAGGACCATATTTCCCCTAAAAAAAGTGGCTGCTTAAGTTCATATGAAGGACTTAGATTTTAAGAAACACTCCTGACAATAAAGAATTAAAGATACACAACAGGACAGATTCATACATAAAAAGACCTCTAATGAGTTACAGTGCTTTAAAAAAATGTACATAGGAGTAGGACAGAGAAGAAAAAGCATATAGTTATGAAAAAGAAATAAATGGGTTTTTTTTGAAAAGGTAAACTCTTTAAAGAGACAGAGTACAAACAGTCATAGATTAAAAGGAATAAAGAAAAAATATGCCACATAAAGATGGAAAATTCCCAGAGTCTGGATTATGAATATCACTGTGCTTTCTTTAAATTTTCTGACTGTGAATGATCTAAGTACAGAGGTACATTTCATTGTATGGGCTGCTGCGCTAAATCAGCATGTATAGTATAAAGGAATCATGACTTCCAATTTGGGGTCTAAGGATATGTTGCGTTGGAAAGAGGTTCTTCTCTTTATTCCACAGAGGATTAGAACCTGTGGATTGCTTCCAGACTGGTGTGGTATGAGGGAACAAGATCTCCCAAATGGTTGCTCTGAACATCCCCACAAAGAAAAATACTTTGCCCAATAAACAGTAAGAAACAGTTTGGATAATAACTAAACCCATATTCCCAAATAATGTTTATAAATGTTCTTTTACATTATAAGGGGGATATGCTATAGATATTTATATTGGTATAGATCTTGGTTTATTGATACAAACTTAAGGTCAATTTTCTTATATGTATATTTCTGCTCTTGACTAAGTTATTGTGTTTGTGCAGATCACTTAAAATATGTAATGTATGATTAAAATACAGGTTAATAGTCAATAATCTATAATAGTCAAGCTTGCAGTCATGTTAGTTAGATTTTCTAGGTGTACACATATGTATTTCAGATAGACAGGTATTTTTCTAACCTTTCAAATACTATAGAATATGGCATTTAAAATGTTAAATTTAAGAAGTTAGAACTTTTCATGACAGGGACACATTTGCTCCTCGCAGTACCAGTTACTTCAAGAGGAAAAGGGGCATTAAAGGGGCTCTTTATGGAGTTAGTTATCCATTTGGGCAAGAAATTGCTTTTTCCTGGACTGCTTAACTGGACATGCAGGACTCACAGAGAAATGACTGCTGAAATTGACCAAAGGTGATACTGTCCTTTGGGGTTCCTGTTTCATGAAAAAGTATGCCAAATGTTCTGCAGAACAGAGAAGAAAGTGTACTGACAAACTGCGAATATTGGTGGAACTGTCTTTGAAATTTCCTGATTCATGGAAAAGTCTACTGCATACTATGGGCCAGTAGGCTGAAGATTGATGCCCCAATGGTACAGAAAATTTGGGGTGACTGTCCAGGTAGTGAGAAGTCTTTGTCAATTCTGAAGTTTGAAAGTTGCTTACAATAAACTTATTGTTTAATTATGTAATATTATATCCTTCTGGAGTCTTTGAAGAAGTTAAGGAACTTAAAGTTTTCCTTAGTTATAATAAAAGATAAGGTAGATAGAAATATTGTAACTATAATTCATGCTCAATAACTGTTTTGTTATATGAATTTTACTATGTTAAAATTAAAACCTTTCTTTTTGTTTAAACAAAATAGGGGAGGTGATGTGGGAGTCCCCTCTGTGTGCTGTGATTATCATTAGTGAATTAAAAAACTGCTTTGGACCTATATCAATGTAGAACTTAGATAGGCAGGGAAAGTTAGGCTGAATTCTGGGAGAAAGAAAGGCAGAGTCAGAGAGATACCATGAAGCCACCACAGAAGATAGATGTGTTAAAATTTTGCTGGTAGACCACAACCTCGTGGTGATACACAGATTAATAGAAATGGGTTAAATTGATACATAAAAGTTAGCCAATAAGAACCTAGTACTAATAGGCCATCAGTGATTTAATTAATACAATTTTGTGGTATTATTTTTGCTCTAACCTAGCTGGATGGCTGGGAGCCGACAAGCGGCTCTCTCCTTCTAGAAATAGCAAAGGTATAAATCAAAGGAACCTTATATGCAGATGGTATGATTTTATGTATGACTAAATCCACTTAAAAACCTGAGAGGGCTTAAAAAGGAAAAAGAGTTTAACACAGCTTTTTGCTGTTTGCTAGGGTGTGCTACAGAGAAATTTTCCTGACTCAGCAGCTTCAGCAGGAAAAAAGCTGCACCATTTTAAAACACAGCTTTCTGGGATGTGCCACTGGTGCAAACTCTGGCTATGGAGCATTTCTGCACCCAGATGTTTGTGTGCCCACTCGGGACATAAGTCAATATTGGGATAATCTCAGGGTGTTTGAGGGATAAAAAGACATAGGCAGAATATATTTTATGAACTCATCTATTTTCTGTATAAGAAAAAGAGAAAATGTATCTCTGATAATAACATCAGTCCTAGTGATTTTTTTTAATGTCTGAAAATTTATGGACACCTTCCTTGTAGCACACATGGTTCTCTGGGGATCATTTGGTAATAACTGCTTCCTGTTCTTAATTTCCTTCTTTCTCTATTAATTAATATTCTATATTTTTCATTAATATTATTCAATTTGTTTATTTCAACATATTATAGAGAAGTGTTATATCCATTAA
Organism: Myodes glareolus; assembly: GCF_982192425.1. Taxonomy (NCBI): domain Eukaryota; kingdom Metazoa; phylum Chordata; class Mammalia; order Rodentia; family Cricetidae; genus Myodes; species Myodes glareolus. The sequence goes on along the minus strand of NC_142027.1, from coordinate 91,122,478 downwards.
GATAATACAGTTTCATGAGTGTGATTGTTATGTAGTTGAGTTATAGGCTTTGTATTAGTTACTTTTCTATTGCTGTGATAAAACTCCAAGATAAAGGAAATATACTAAGAAAGATATTTTATGATGAATCAGTGGCAGTAGTTGTCGAAGGGATAGAACATCAGAGAAGAGGTTCCATCTAGAACCACACCAGGAAGCAGAGAGCTCACTTTTGGCATTTGAAGGCATTAAAATTCTTAAAGCCAGTCTCCTGGGACATAGGTGTTCCAGTAATTTGATACCTCTTAATCTTAACTATAAATGTCTACCACCTTCAGGCCATGTATTCAGACATCTGATTATATGGGAACATTTCACTCAATCCACCATAGTCTTAATTTTTTATTCTGAAAATTATGACTGGTATCTCAAAGGTAACATAGCTTCAATCCTTCCATTTTTATAATTTATTTAATGCATGTTATAAAAATCTCTTACCCATTTGCCTTAAGAAGATTCTTTCATTAGAATAAATAATTTGACTTTATATTTGTAATATACTACCTTGCATATGGGTCTATGTATTTATAAAATTTTGTCACTTAGATATCTGAAAACATTTTACATAAGTGTAATAACTCAGATATTATATACTTTTCTGCCTTCCAGTTTTGTATTCTCATTAAGCACAAGACCTGTTTTCACTAAGGAATAGAGAAGATCCTATCCAGAAGTTGGTATCAGTAATAGCTGTAAGTAGTGACATAAAAACCTTGCATTTAAGGATGTTCTCAAAATTCAGTGAAAAGAGAAAAGAGAATGAATTATGTAAGGATCAAAATAATCTGTATTCACCAACCACACTGGGTAGTCCGGCCAAAACAGATCCATAATCTCTACCTTATCTTGAAAGATGTCACACTAGATCATTGAAAAATTTCAGAAGCAGTTTCTTCAATTATATAATATATATATATAATTAAAGTTCTAAAACATGTCTTATTCTACAAAGAATTTTGAAATAGCTGACAACAGAATGACACATATTCCATGAAACATTCAGTAGAGTTCCCTAAACTAATAATTACATTTTGTGACAAGCTATTCAATTGAGAAGGTTTTTCTCAACCAAATGAGACTGTAATTATCTCATACCATTTCTTGTTGTGAGAAGCCTTACACACTTAGTGGTGTTATTAAAGCCTGTCCTAGGAACTCTAGGACGAATAGTTTCCAGAATCATCACCTTGAAGCGACAAATTTCCAAAACATCAAATCAGAATATAGCTTTACTCATTATTTAAATACATAGATGAATTCTGTTTGATCTAAGAGCCAATACATATATGATAAAATTTTAAGAATATTTTTGATTATAACACAAACCTTTATTTTTGTTCCAATATGACCAAAAACAAGAGAAACATTATATAAACAATCAAAATGAAGAGAAACAAAACAGTTATATTGAATATGGAAAGTGTTCCCGCAGATGTTCATGCCTTACTAGGCATAAGAGAATTAATCCCAAAGAGAAAGCATGCAAATGTAAAGATTACATCAAATCATTTACCTGTCATGCAAAACTTCAAGCTCACCAGAGAATCCATACTGGTGATAAACTTTACAGATATCAAGCATGTGGCAAGTCCTTTACCAAAGCCTCAAGTCTTCACATACATCACAAAATTCATACTGGTGAGAAACCTAACAGATGTCAAGCATGTGGCAAGTCTTTTACCCAGGTCTCGCATCTTCATACTCATCACAGAATTCATACTGGAGAGAAACCTTACAGATGTCAAGAATGTGGCAAATCCTTTACTCGGGTCTCACATCTTCATACTCATCACAAAATTCATACTGGAGAGAAACCTCACAGATGTTAAGAATGTGGCAAGTCGTTTAACACAAACTCAACTCTTAGAAAGCATCACAAAATTCTTTTAATGGGTAAATTTTGTAAAATTTCTTAGTATACCTCACACTAATTTATTGTATAGATCTTCCTTACATTGCCAAGTTATTACCCAGGCAGGCATCCTTTAATTAATTTTTAAAGCTTAGTCAATACTTAAACAGCAAGACACTTCTTTTTAAATTTAGAAACATTGTATCCAGATATAAACTTTGTTGTGATCAAACATTTGTCATAAACTGAATTTATGCATCATTGTTGCTGACATATTATTTAAGCATCAACTATTATGAATAAATATTCATAGTAGGAGTAATTTAAGCAATAACATTTCTTGACTGTATGTTAATGTGATAAAGAATCAGTCATGCCAACTATTTCTGATTTGGATGCATATTTAATTTCTTGGCATATTATTGCTAATGTAATGAGATTATACTCTATATAAAAAGTATTTTCCTATGACATTTTGTGATTTCACATAAATAACAGATTATCGTAAATTTCAAGTCTTTCTATCCTGTATCTTCACGATAAAAATGTTTATCATTTTGCCAATTTTTATTGCATTTTTTGTTTTGATAGCCTATTCTGTAATGGCAGGGCATCAGAAATATGAGATTTTCCATGGTTGAAAACAACAATAAAAATATGTCATAAATTATAAGTAGATTTTTTCTGGAATATGTCAACACAGTGTGAAGATGGGTTGCTGTGGTTAGTGTAATCGGAAGATGAATGGAAAATATCTAGGCACAAGATACAGGTAGGACTTCCTGGCAGAGCGAGAAAGTAGAAGGATGAATTGAGGCATGCATTTGAGTTGTGAGTAAACAGGGAGGAAGCAGAATATGTGGTATGTGGCAGAGTGTAGACTAAAAAATATGGAATAATTTATGTTATTAGACCTAATTGGAACAAGATTAAATAAAGGCCAAGCATTCACAATAAGAATTCTACCTGTCATTTGGGATATGGTAGTACAGTGAATGAAACACAACATAGATTACCTTAAACTTTGTATAATTGTGGTTCAAATCAGTGTGAGGTAGTTAAACGATACCAATGGGTATGCCAAACCGACCAAGGAAATGCTATAAGGCAACAACATCAAACAAAGAACTCTAGTCATTTAGGAAAACAGAGAGTGGGAGAGGTGGCCTTCCCCAAAGAAGAACACATAAACTGGTTGTCCTGTAACCAACGGACAGCCCTGAAAACATACAGAACACTAACATTGTATGGATTGGTCTTCTTGTCTTTAGGAAAGATGTATATGCAAATTTATGTATAAAAATAACGATGCATGAAAAAAGGACACAAACTTGAAGCAGAACTGGGATGTGTAGTATATAGCTGAGTTGGAGGTAGGAAAGTGAAGGTACAAATACGTAATTTGTAGGGAATAAAAAGGTTCACATGTTCACAGATAGAACTGGGGAAACTAGGAATGTTAATCACACAAAGTTGTCAATCCAATGAATATATGTATACTCTGTTTTCTATTCTGACAGCTGGGTCTGATAGTGGATAATAGCCTACATATATTTCCCTTGTGCTATGTGTGACCAGGCCATATTAAACTCCCAGAAGCAACAATGGACATACTCAATATTCAAAGTGTCAAAATACAGTCAAAATGATTCATACTGAATAATGCCTTGGGGAACTGTGAAAAAGTCTCAGGAAGAAAAAAAAAGAGGTATTTTAGCTCAAGTATATTTTGTTCTGTGGCATGTTCTTGGATGTGACTTTTGTGTCTCCTGCAACAAATACTTGCATTCAGTTTATAAGATGTGATTATTGTCTTGAACATAACTATAGAACCCAATCTGATGAAAGGATAGGCTGAATGTTGTCCACACTGGATTTTCAATCTTGAGACAAGCCAGGGTCAAATTCTAAAAGCTTTAGTCATGTTTCTTTTACAAATATGGGTTCTCTTGTATTTGGGTCATAGGTGTTCAGAATGGAAACTTCACCTTGATGAATTGGTCCTGTTATGAGAATAAAGTGTCCTCCTCAATTTCTTCTGATTGGCATTAGTTTGAAGTCTATTTTGATAGATATTAGGAGAGTTACACAAGCTTGTTTCTTAGGTCCGTTTGATTGGAAAATGTAGTAGGGGGCTGCGGGCAGGCCTGCTTTTCATCCTGCCCAGCTCCCACATGGCTAGCTTAGCCCCAGAAATAATAACACATAAGTTGTATTCATTTAAATACTGCCTTGCCCATTATCTCTACAGAGTTAGTTACTGGCTAACTCTCACATCTTGATTAACCCATTTCTAATAATCTGTATCACACCACGAGGTGTGGCTTACCGGGAAAGATTTAGCATGTCTGACCTGGTGGCTGGCTTCATGGCATCTGGCTCATAGCCCTCTTCCCAGCATTTTGTTCTGTTTACTCCGCCTACCTAATTTTCTGTCCTATCAAGGGGCCAAGGCAGTCTCTTTATTGACCAATGAAAATAACACAATAGACAGATAACCCTCCTCCATCATTTCCCCTTTTTCTGTTTAAACAAAAAAAGAAAGGCTTTCATTTTAACATAGTAAAATTACACATAACAAAACAGTTATCAAGCAAGAATTACAGTCACAATATCTATAACTATATCTTTATCATAATAATGGAAAACTATAACTACGACTATCCATTCTTTAACTCCATCAAAGACTTCAGAAGGATATATTACCTAAGTAAACAAGAAGTAAGCAACTTCCAAAACTCTAGAAATGACAGAGACATTTCGCTGCCTGGACAGTCACCCAAAGTTCCTCTGTATCGTTGGGGCACCCATCTTCGGCCTTCAGGCCCATAATATCCAGAGACATTTCCATGAAGCAGGAAATTTCAAAGGCAATTCAGTCACTATCTGCTGTGTCCTGCAGAATGTCTCGCAGACTCTTTCATGAATCAGGAACCCCGAAAGATCATCTCACCTTTAGGCAAGTTCGGCAGTTCTCTCTCTGCGGGTTCTCTGTGTCCAGTTTATATAACAGTCCAGGCAAGAGCAGTTTCTTGCCCAAATGGCTAACCAGCTCCATAAGGAGCCTCTTCGATGCCCATCTTCCTCTTGAAGTAGATTGGTGCTGCCAGGAGCAGACGTGTCTCATTGTCATGAAAAATCCTAAGTTATTAAAGCATTAAATGCCATGTTCTGTAGTCGTTGAAAGATATGAATGTCTATCTGAAATATATCTGTGCACTTCTAGAAAATCAGACTAACATTACTACAAGCTTGACTATTATCGATATTATCCATTAACAACCTATATTTTCTAATTATATATTACATTTTTAAAATGAACTACACAATCACAATACATCAGTCAAGATCAGAAATATATATACATATAACAAAATTGACCTTAAAATCCATACCAATGAAATTATTTATATCTATATCATAATTATTAGCGAATCAATCCCACACCAGTTATGTTTTAAGGGGTTATTTATTTTGGGGGGTAAAACTTACATACACTATAAACCATCAGGAAGGGAGCCTAGTCGCTGGAGCAGGAGCCAGGAGCGGGAGCCAGGAGCAGGAGCCGGGAGCAGGAGCCGGGACCAAGCACCGGAACCAAGAGCCAGAACCAAGAAAGGCCTGATCCGGATCTGCTTCTCTTTTTAAAAGAGAAATATACCACACCCCAGTGGGCTGGTATTTCAGCAGCTATTGGCTGACGGAGCGGAAGTCGCTCCCCGCTGCACTGTGGGCTCCTGCTTCAGCGATTATTGGTTGAGGCAGAGGAAGTTACTCCCACAACACCTCCCCCTTTTGTTTAAGTAAGAGAGTTCTAAGCCTACTACGAAATTATATACAGTAAGTACAAACCTACACAATTATATACAATAAATACAAATATCCTATTCTAACTAGCTTAAGTCTTGTATAAGAAATAACTCGGCCACGTCATAAAAGGAAAGTAACTACGTTTATATAATCTTCAATCCCATCAAAGATCTGAGAAGGGAAATAATGTTACCTAAGTAATTAGGAAGTGCAATCAAACTTCCAGAACATGTAACAAATCACAAAGACAACTGGCTACCTGGGCAAACACCCAAAATCACATTTGCAGCTTTGAAGCAACCAACTTTGGCTAAGGCCTAACGTAACTGACATACCATTTTCAAAGGCAAGTAACTTTTCAAAACTATCTTATCCTGTCTTGGCAGGATATGACAGTCCTGTTTTATCCATTTACGGATACTCTGTAACTCTGTCAGTAGTTGAGGTATGGGCATTTCTTTACCCAAAGGTCAGTTCTGCCAAGAAGAAAGGCTCCAGGTGGAATGTCTTTGGTGCTCAACATTCTCTCGGGAATAGATCAGTGTTGCCAGGAAGGATTGTGTCTCCCTACCACAGAACTCTGAGTTAGATTAAAGGCCATTTTCTACAGCTCTTTGAAGAGGTTGAAGATTATCTATCTATACTGAATATAATCTCTATGTATCTAAAGAACCTGATTAGTCTAATTATAAATGACAAACTTAGATGACTATTGATCTATATTATTCTCAATATCTATCTAACTTAAAGACTAAAATAGTAAACAACTGTGCAATAAATGGGGACAATATGACCTCCAAATATAAACAATGTGCAAGTATACATTGCAATATGGTAAATATATATCAATACATAAACAATATATAGGTATCTTAATCAGAGGTAGAAGTGTACAATGCAATATGGTAAAATATACATATATCAATACAATATATATATATATCAATACATAAAAATGTTTTAAACAGAGGTAGAAGCATGCATGCACAAAATAGTCAACATAATTTAACTTTGTATCAATATATAAGAATCAATACCAATATATTTGTCTAAAAACAATAACTCACAAGTACAAAGCTATTATCCCATAATCCAATTATCCCTCTTTTTTTTTAAGATTCCTGCGTTTATAAAATTCCTCCCCCAACCCTCAACTCTATACTACTTATAACCAACCCCTAAATGATGTCCCTAAACCCAAGGACAAACTTAACTGGGAGAGGGGATGTTGTTCTCTAGAATTACTTCAAGGTCCCTGCCAGCAAGCTGCAGCATTCTGCTCACAGACCACACTCAGTCGGACTGCCTGCCTGAAAGAGTCAGAGGTTGCCCTGGCAGGACAGCCCAGAAAACCGGCATTTTAAAACAGCACAGCCTTTTTCCTGCTACAACTGAAAACCGAAAAGCATGCATTCAGCTTTTCATCAACACAGTTTAAGTGTTTCATGGCAGGACCTCTTAATGAGCTACAGGGTTTTGCAGCTAAAGCTGAGTCAGGAAGCCTCTCTTAGATGAGAGCATTTGCTTGCCTCTAGCAAGCAGAGCAGACCCGAGAAATTGCTGCTACCATACCACGAAAACATGCTTTACTCTATTCTTTCCAAGCTTTCTCAGGCTTTCTGTGGATTCAATTATCCACGTCTGGGCGCCATATGTAGTAGGGGGCTGCGGGCAGGCCTGCTTTTCATCCTGCCCAGCTCCTGCACGGCTAGCTTAGCCCCAGAAATAATAACACATATAAGTTGTATTCATTTAAATACTGCCTTGCCCATTATCTCTACAGAGTTAGTTACTGGCTAACTCTCACATCTTGATTAACCCATTTCTAATAATCTGTATCACACCACGAGGTGTGGCTTACCGGGAAAGATTTAGCATGTCTGACCTGGTGGCTGGCTTCATGGCATCTGGCTCATAGCACTCTTCCCAGCATTTTGTTCTGTTTACTCCGCCTACCTAATTTTCTGTCCTATCAAGGGGCCAAGGCAGTCTCTTTATTGACCAATGAAAATAACACAATAGACAGATAACCCTCCTTCATCAGGAAAATCTTTTCCCAACCCTTCACACTGAGGTAATGTCTGTCTTTGAGGTTGAAGTGTTTCTTGTATACAGCAGAAGTATAGATCTTGCTTTCATATCCATTCTCTTAGCCTGGGGCTTTTCATGGGTGAATTGAGTTTACTGATATGAAGAGATATTAATGAAGAGTGATTGTAAATTACTGTTATTTTTCTATAGTAGTGTTTGTGTGTTTCCCTTGTTTGGGGTTTGCTAGTATTAGGTTATCTGTTGCTTATGTTTTTATAGGTCGAGTTAGCTTCCTTGGATAGAGTTTTCCTTCTAGTTTTCTATGTAGGGCTGGATTTGTAGATCGGTATTGTTTAAATCTGGTTTTGTCATAGAATATCTTGTTTCCTCCACCAATGTTCATTTAAACGTTTGAGGGTTAGAGTAGTAGTAGTCTGGGCTTGCATCCATGGTCTCTTAGTGTCTGCAGCAAATCTGTCCAGAACCTTCTGGCTTTCAGAGTTTCCACTGAGAAGTCAGGTATAACACTGATTGATCTAAATTTTTATGTTACTTGACCTTTTTCTCGGTAGCTCTTAATATTCTTTCTTTATTCTCTATGTTTTGAATTTTGATTATTATATGATAAGGGGACTTATTTTTTAGTCCACACTACTTGATGTTCTTTAAGGTTCTTTTTTCCTTCATAGGAATATCCTTCTTTAGTTTCCTCTATGATTTTGTTGAACATATTTTCTGTGCCTTTGAGTTTGAGTTCTTCTCCTTCTATCTATTGTGCTTAGGTTTGGTCTTTTCATGGTGTCCCTGATTTCATGAATGTTTGGGGTTAAGAATTTATTGGATTTAACATTCTCTTTGACTGATGAATCTATTTATGCTATAGTATCTTCCATACCTGAGATTCTCTCTTCCATCTCTTGTATTCTGTTGGTTAGGCTTCCAATTGTAGTTCCTATTTGTTTACCCAGGTTTTCCATATCCAGAATTCCCTTGGTTTGTGGTTTTTTTTTATTGCCTCTATTTCAGTTTTCAAGTCTTGAACTGTTTGAACTGTTTGTTTCAATTGTTTGATTGTTTTTCCTTGGTTTCCCTGGGATTCTTTAAGAGATTTATTGATTTCTTCCATTTTTTGTTTGTCTTTTCCTCCATTTCTTTAAGGGAATTTTTCATTTCCTCTTTAAACACCTCTATCATCCCTCATAAAATTATATTTTAAAATTATTTTCTTCTGCTTCTACTGGGTTTGGGTGATCAAGTCTTCCTAGCATATGACCACAGGATTCTAATATTACCATGTTGCTTTTTACCTTGTTGAATGAATTCTTGCATTTGTAGGTACCCAGGTCTTTCCCCCTTTTCTTTGTGGCAATTTACAGGCTGTTTGACCTCTGGCTCCCTGGCTTCTCTGCTCTGCACTGGCCTGAGGGTATAGCTTAGAAAGAACTTGGCTCTCTTTTGTTATGGTAATTCCACCTGTGAACAAGGTTCCAGCCACGGGCCTTATACGCCTGCCACGCTGCCTCCCCCAGCTGCTTCTGGCCTGAGGCACCGGGCACCTGTCATCTTCTTCCTCTGCTCCTGATGGGAGGGGGCCGTGCCCTTTTGCCCTCTTGCCCACTACTATATATACCCGATTTGAGTTTAATAAAGTTGCCATTTGCTCTTTGGTGAATGAGCAGGTCTCTTTGTGTCTGTGTGTTTAAACCCTTAGGACAGTTGGCCATTCTCGTGGACTCGAGTCAGGAAAGCGCGCGCCTGTTTCGAGGTTTGGGTATTCACAGAAAAGTGCGGAGGCTAAGAGCATTGGCATATACTCATCTTTTCTTCCAATTGGTGCTAGCAGTGTCTTTGCTTCTTGGTCCAATCCTTGCAGTTGCTGTTTAACATCTTTTGAAATTGTCCTTGGTCTGTTCTGTACTGTTGCTGTTTTTTGTTTCAGGAAATTGGTGAGATTTCTCTTGGCCTGCTCACTTGGTCGAATCTCTTGGTCCATTCTCTTGGTTCATTCTGTGCAGTTGCAGTTTGTGCTTCAGAGTTTCTCTCATGGTCCTCTCTGTGTAATTGTAGCCTATGATCCAGAGTTCCTTTGAGGTTGTGAGTGGAGGAGAGGATAGAAATTTGGGGAGGGGTTGGAATGGGACTCATAGCTTACAGGGTCTTATTGGTAGTGTGGGGGTGTTGAAGTAGCCTACCTGCAGGAAGTTTGCCTGCTGACTGGCTAGAGAGCTGTGCAGTTTGGGAAAAGACCCAGGCTTTTGCCTGGTAGGGAGGGCCTATAAATTAGGGTGCCCCACTGTTGGGGTGATCACTCACATCTTGGTCCTCTCTATGTAGTTGCAGCCTGTGTTTCAGAGTTCCTCAGAGTTTGCGGGTAATAGGAGACTTTTTCCTGTTCAAGTTGTCAATGGGAAATTGTTTTAGGTTCATGAAAGGCTGATTCAATAATCATACATTTACTCTAAGTTATTATTATCTTGGGTATACCTGTACAAATAAAGACAAACAATGTTCCAGCATATATCTCTAAGAAAATGTAGCAGGTTTTTGCTAATTATAATATAAAGCATATTACAGGTATACCACATAATCCTACAGGTAAGGCAGTTATAGAAAGATCAAATCAATCTATAAAGGATATATTAAACAAACAGAAAGGGATAATAAAGATCCCCAGAAATGGATTACACAATGTTTTATTAACCTTGACTTTTCTTAATGCTAATCAGAAAGGAACAACCACTGCAGAGAGACATTGGATAGTAATAATAATAATAATAATAATAATGCCTTCTGAATTAAAGGACCCGGTGTGTTTCAAGGATGTGTTGACCTCAGAGTGGAAACCAGATGTGCCACATTGGGAAAGAGGTTTTGCTATTTTTACCACAGGAGTAGAGAAGCTATGGATAGAATCAAAAATAAACAAAATCTGGTTTGAAAATGAGAATTCTATTGATAAATGTAAATGACAGCTCATCCACAGAGGTGACAAACCTGCAGGTTGTAAGGAAACCTTGTAAGTGCTGGGGCAGTGTTCTATTCTTGTCTTTGCAGGATAATATCCATCTTTGAACAATCAAGAGGCATTAGAAATGTAGATGCCTAAAGAAGAGAGATAGCTATCCAGAAAGCATTACCAAGTAAAGAGAAATCTGATTTATGATACCAATATCCTCTGCAGGTAAAATCTCACTACCTAAACATATCTTCCTACTTCTCAATGTAAAGGTAGTCATGACTCACTTACTTAGAAATCAAAGCCTAGATTTGGAGTTGGATGGTGGCTCTCCTTCTCTATTCAAGCATGTTGAATAGAAAAAGTAGTTAAAAGAAAAAATTAGTATCTATCTCATATCAGGAGCCACCTGGCGTGGGACAAAAGGATGATAAAATCTAAGGATTAATGTTATCAAAACTCTGCTTTCAAAAATTTTGCTTTACCCCCAAAATATTTTCATCTCTGTTGTACCTTTCTTTGCATATATATCTAGTGAAATTCAAACTTTCTGTTTTGATATAAATAATGTTTAAGGTTTCCATAGTGAATAATAAATTTTCCTACAGTAATCTTTGAAGTCTACAGGAACAAGATGAGACCCCACAACAATGATTTCACCTGGTTCATATGATGCCACTCAGCTGATAGCAACACTTAAAGGTCGTCTTTGAATTACCAACTGCTCAGAACAATTTTGATGTGGCTAGCTGAGATGACAAAATATCACAGACAACTCTAGCCAGAACTTGAGGCAAGACCTTCGTATTCCAATTATACATAACCTGGACAAATGGTACAGCTATCTCTCCCAGGACTTGACAATTAACCCATTTTTTTCTTACAGGGTCCCCTATAGATACTGTTACCTCATAAAGCAGGAAATAAATTTAAGAGTACAGCACACATATTCCCAAGAGGTGGAGTTGGTGTTTTTGGTAATTTAGGGGTTATGGATATTATAGATATGATAAGATGTAAGTGTAGATTATTGTATCTACTCTGAAAAGAAAAATGAAGCATGTAGCTATGATAAAATAAGAAGGTAAATTATTGAATCCACTTAAAAGCAACTACCAGTTTTAAATGTTTGTATTGGATTGGACTTTTGTATATTATATACAAATTTATATGTTGATTATTTATCCCGCTAGAGACACCTCAGACCTTTCCCACCAAAGCCACATCCCACCAGAAATGACAGCCACCAAATAGAGCCACAGACAATACATCCAATCATAAATGGTATGTGAGGTTTAAGCCCGCCTCTGATGCATTCTGGCCCAATGAGCATCCAGGCAGAAACTCTTAACCAATCAGACTAGGCCTTGTTCTTCCTGTCTGGAACATAGAGCAGGCTCAGGCTAAGAATTGCCAAGGAATTCTTCTGCTGAGGCCTTGTGGAGGAAGAGGGAGGTGCTCTCTACATGGTGAGAACAGTCCCAGATCAGGGAGGCCAGGCTCAGCATCTGTCTGGGGTGGGCCCCACATGTGGGAGACCCCCATCTCCTCACAATTGGGGCCTTCTTGGCAACAGTCTCCTCTTAGCCCAGCTCCAGTGAGGGCTGGGGCAGTCTTCTCAGAGCATACTGACTCCTCACAGCCCAAGTTCTCATGAGGCTTAGATGCCCGCTGTGAAGATCCAGGATGACAGGATGACATTCTGAAAGGACAGCATTATTACATTATTATTTCATCCAAGTTTTAAATTCATGAGCCTAGTGTTGTCCATATTTCCTTACTTCATCTTAGAACCTGTGGGATCCTCAATGTCTACTTTCTCACTCCCTATGTGAGTAACTTTATTTTTTTTATTTTTTATTTTATTTCTGCTACTATCAACCACATAGCATTAAGTGATGGGTACCATTCTCCTGCTTCTTATTCTCAGAACTTTACTCATAGGTAAAGGAGACATCTCATGTTTTATTTGCCATCACAATTCTTAAAAACATATATGAAAGTCAATGGAATAAAGCCTAAGTCTGTTTCCCCACCTGTTTCTTTTTACTTTAAGAAGATTTACCTATCTTCTGGATGTGACAGGACCAATGGCACCTCGAGCTCAGGGTACCTGTGGTTCATGTACAATACTTGCATAAAATCAAACCAGTAATTTCTAGAATGAAATGGGATGGGGTATATGAGCCCCAACCCCTAACTGAGGAGCTATTTTTTTATTTATTCATTTATTTATACAAAATTTTCACTTCCTCCCCTCCTCCCAATACTCTACCATTCCCCCAACTCCCTCCCCTCCTCCCTCTCCAGTCCCAAGAGCAGTCAGGGCTTCCTGCCCCTTGGGAAGTCCAAGTTCCTCCCCTCTTCCCAATACCCTCCCACTCCCTCCTCTCCTCCCTCTCCAGTCCCAAGAGCAGTCAGGGCCTTCTGCCCTGCTGGAAGTCCGAGTTCCTCCCCCCTCCCTCCAGATCCAGGAAGGTGAGCATCCAAACAGACCAGGATCCCAGAAAGCCAGCACATGCAGACAAAACAAGACCCAGCGCCATTGTCAATGGCCTCCCAGTCAGCCCCCATGTCAGCCACATTCAGAGAATCCGGCCTGATCACATGCTCATTTAGTTCCAGTCCAGCTGGCCCTGGTGAACTCCCACCAGACCAGTCCCCTTGTATCAGTGGTTGAATGCACCCCTCGCGGTCCTGACTTCCTTTTTCATGTTCTCCCTCTTTCCGCTCCTCATTTGAACCTTGGGGGCTCAGTCCAGTGCTCCAAGGTGTTCTCCCTCTCCATCTCCATCCATCGTTGGACGAAGGTTCCCTCCGATCCTGCCTTCCTTGCTCACGCTCTCCCTCCATCTGCTTCTCATTTGGACCTAGGGAGTTAAGTCCAGTGTTCCAACGTGTGTCTCTGTCTCTATCTTCATCCATCGCCAGATGAAGGTTCTATGGTGATATGCAAAATATTCATCAGTATGGTTATGGGCTAAGGCCAGTTCAGGCACCCTCCCCTCCGCTGCCCAGGAAACAATCTGGGAACCTCTCCTTGGGCCTGAGAACTCCTCCAAAATCAAGTCTCTTGTAAACCCTAAAATGGCTCCCTTAGTTGAGATACACACCTCCCCGCTCCCACATCCATCCTTCCTCCCTCCCCCCATCCCATTCCCCCAAGCCATCCCCAATCCTCCCCCTCTCCCTTCTCTCCAACCATCTCCCCTTACTTCCACCCCCCACGCCCCGTGCACCCAAGTTTGCCTGGCAATCTTGTCTAATTCCAATATCCAGGAGCATAACTATATGATTTTCTTCAGGTTCACCTTCTTATTTAGTTTCTCTAGGATCAGGAATTATAGTCTCAAAGACCTTTAATTAAGGCTAGAATCCACTTATGAGTGAGGACATACCATATTCCTCTTTTGGGGTCTGGGTTACCTCACTCAGTAAAGCGTTTTCTATTTCCACCCATTTGCATGCAAAATTCAAGATGTCAGTGTTTTTTTACCGCTGAGTAAAACTCTAATGTGTATATGTTCCACACCTTCTTTAACCACTCTTCTATTGAGGGGCACCTAGGTTGTTTCCATGTTCTGGCTATTACAAATAGTGCAGCTATGAACATAGTTGAACAAATACTTTTGTAGTATGATAGGACATCTCTTGGGTATATTCGCAAGAGTGGAATTGCTGGGTCCTGAGGGAGGTTGATTCCCAGTTTTCTGAGGAACCGCCACACTGATTTCCACAGTGGCTGCACAAGTTTGCATTCCCACCAACAATGGATGAGTGTTCCCCTCACTCCACATCTCTCCAGCATAGGCTATAATTGGTGTTGTTCAGTTTTCCTATTCTGACAGGTGTAAGATGGTATCTCAAAGTTGTTTTGATTTGCATTTCCCTGATCGCTAAGGAAGTTGAGCATGACCTTAAGTGTCTTTTGACCATTCGAAGTTCATCTGTTGTGAATTCTCTGTTCAGTTCAGCACCCCATTTTTTAATTGGGTTATTCAGAATTTTCATGTCTAATTTCTTGAGTCCTTTATTCATTTTGGAGATCATTCCTTTGTATGATGTGGGGTTCGTGAAAATCTTCTCCCATTCACTAGGTTGACTTTTTGTCTTAATGACAGTGTCCTTTGCTTTACAGAAACTTCTCAGTTTCAGGACGTCCCATTTATTCATTTTTGCTCCTATAGTCTATGTTACTGGGGTTCTGTGTAGGAAGTGGTCTCCTCTACCCATGTGTTGCAGACTACTTCCCACTTTCTCTTATATCACATTCAACGTGGTCAGATTAATATTGAGGTCTTTAATCCATTTGGACATGAGCTTTGTGCATGGTCTTAGATATGGATCTATTTTTATTCTTATACAGGTTGACATCCAGTTATGCCAGCACCATTTGTTAAAGACGCTTTCCTTCTTCCATTGTATACCTTTAGCTCCCTTGTCGAAAATCAGGTGTTCATATGTTTGTGGGTTAATATCCGGGTCTTCTATTCGATTCCATAGGTCGACTTCTCTGTTCTTATGCCAATACCAAGCTGTTTTCAATACTGTAGCTTTGTAATAGAGTTTGAAGTCAGGGATGGTAATGCCTCCAGAGGTTCCTTTATTGTATAAGATTGTTTTGGCTATCCTGTTTTTTTTTTGTTTTGCCATATAAACTTGATTATTGTTCTCTCAAGGTCTGTGAAGAAGTTTGATGGGATTTTGATGGGGATTGCATTGAATCTATAGATTGCTTTTGGTAGAATTGCCATTTTTACTATGTTGATCCTCCCAATCAAAGAGCAAGGGGGATCTTTTTATTTTCTGGTATCCTTTTCAATTTCTTTCTTCAAAGACTTAAAGTTCTTGTCAAATAGGTCTTTCACTTCCTTGGTTAGAGTTACCCCAAGATATTTTATGCTATTTGTGGCATTGAATCTTTGGATTGTTTTCTGTGTTTCTATTTTGTTGATTTTAGCCCTCAGTCTGATTATTTCCAGCCTTCTACTCCTCCTGGGTGAACCTGTCTCTTTTTTTCTAGAATTTCAGGTGTGCTGTTAATTCTTTAATGTGTGCTTTCTCCATTTTCTTTAATTGGGCACTTAGTGCTATGAACTTTCCTCTTAGCACTGCTTTCATAGTGTCCCATAGGTTTGAGTATGTTGTGTCTTTATTTTCATTAAATTCAAGGAAGACTTTAATTTCTTTATATCTTCGTTGACCCAGGGGTGATTCAGTAGTTGACTGTTCAGCTTCCATGAGTTTGTTGATTCCTGGGGGTAGCATTGTTGTTGAATTCTAACTTTAATCCATGGTGATCTGACAAGACACAGGTGGTTACTAATATTTTTTTGTATCTGTGGAAGTTTGCTTTGTTACCGAGTATGTGGTCAATTTTCGAGTAGGTTCCATGAGCTGCAGAGAAGAAGGTATATTCTTTCCTATTTGGGTGGAATGTTCTATAGATGTCTGTTAAGTCCATTTAATTCAATATCTCCAATAATTCTCTTATTTCTCTGTTAGGTTTCTGTCTGATTGACCTGTCCATTGGTGAGAGAGGTGTGTTGAAGTCTCCTACTATTAGTGTGTGTGGTTTGATGACTGCCTTGAGTTCTAGAAGTGTTTCTTTTACATAAGTGGGTGCCTTTATATTAGGGGAATAGATATTCAGGATTGAGACTTCGTCCTGATGAATTATTCCTGTTATGAGTATGAAATGTCCATCTCCATCTCTTCTGATTAATTTTAGTTTGAAGTCAATTTTGTTAGATATTAGAATGGACACACCTGCTTGTTTCTTAGGTCCGTTCGCTTGGAAAACCTTTTCCCAGCCCTTTATTCTGAGTAGATGCCTGTCTTTGTGGTTGAGGTGTGTTTCTTGTAAACAGCAGAATGTTGGATCCTGTTTTCGTATCCAATCTCTAAGGCTGTGCCTTTTTATAGGTGAATTGAGTCCATTGATATTAAGTGATACTAATGACCAGTGGTTGTTGTCTCTGGATATTTTCCTTTTTTTTGGGAGGGGGTAGTAGAGTATGTGTTTCCCTTCTTTGAGATGTGCTTGTGAAGATTCACTAGTTGTCTGAGTTATTGTAGGCAGTATTGACAATGTTGGATTCCTTGGGATGCGATGTTCCTTCTAAAACTTTCTGTAAGGCTGGATTTGTGGCTACATATTGTTTAAATTTGTTTTTATCCTGGGATATTTTGTTTTCACCGTTGATAGTGAATGATAGCTTGACTGGGTATAGTAGTCTGGGTTTGCATCCATGGTCTCTTAGTTTCTGCAGTACCTCTATCCAGGACCTCTGGCTTTCATGGTTTCCATAGAGAAGTCTGGTGTAAGTCTGATATGTTTACCTTTATAAGTTACTTGACCTTTTTCCTTTGCAGCTCTTAATATTCTTTCCTTAATCTGAATGTTTTGTGTTTGATTATTATATGGCGAGGGGATTTTTTTTTTTGATCTAGTCTATTTGGCATTCTGTATGCTTCTTAGGGATATCATTCTTTAGGTTGGGGAAGTTTACTTCTATAATTTTGTTGAATATATTTTCTGGGTCTTTGATCTGCAATTCTTCTCCTTCTTCTACCCCTATTATTCTTAGTTTTGGTTTTTTTATTGTGTCCCACATTTCCTGAATATTTTGTGATGAGAATTTGTTGGATTTGCTGTTTTCTTTGGTCACAGCGTTTATTTTCTCTATGGTGTCTTCAGAGACTAAGAGTCGTTCTTCTATCTCTTGTATTCTGTTGGTTGTGCTTGTTTTAAAGTCTCTGTTCATTTACCTAGATTTTCCATATCCAGCCGGCCCTCAGTTTGTGTTTTCTTCATTGCCTCCATTTCAGTTTTCAAATCTTCAACTGTTTCCATTACCTGTTTGATTGTTTTTTCTTGGTTTCCCAGAATTTCTTTTACAGATTTACTCAGTTCTTCAAACTTTTTGTTATAATTCTCTTCCATTTCTTTACTCATTTCTTCAATCTATTTGTTATACTTATCTTCCATTTCTTTACGGCAGATTTTCACCTCCTGTTTAAGTTCCTCAATTATTTTCATAAAGCTCCGCTTAGAGTCAATTTCTTCTATTTCTTCTGGAGTAGAGTGTTCAATTCTTCTAGTTTTGTGATCCCTGGATTCTGGTGATGTCATGTTGCCTTTCAGGTTGTTGGAGGAATTCTTGCATTGACGCCTGTCCTTCTCCTCCTCTCTGGATGGAACTCCTCAGCACTGAAGCAAGGACAGCCGGTACTCCAGGGACACAGGAGACCAAAGAATGACAGTGGGTGCAGGGAAGCGTCCAGTGGAACACCAAAGACCCTGCCACCAACACTGGGGTGGGGGGGGCTGTGCTCCCTTCCTGGACAGACTGCCCCAGCCAGCACCCACTCACCTCTCCTGATATAACTCCTCAGCACTGAAACAGGGACAGCTGGTATTCCAAGGACACAGGAGACAAAAGGGCGGCAGTGGGGGCAGGGAGGAGATCCTTGGAACACTGAAGACCCTGCTGCAGAAGCTGAGGGTGGATGTGAGTAACTTTAATAGTCTTTCATTTTTCTTTGCTAGTGTGCCTATAGATTTATTAGTGTTATATAGATATGTATCTTTCTCTTGCTTCTTGTCATGTTTATTTTCAATTTATTAAATTTAAAAATTCGATTAATGGCTTCTTATTCACTTTCCTTTTAGTATTTATATAAAAATTTATATTACAAAATATAAATCTACTTTATCCAAGCCCTTGGGAGACATGAGTTTTAGAATAGTGTGGGTTACACAGGGAGTTCTGGATACCATGGGCCATGCTACAGCGTGAGATCTTTTTGTGGAAGATACAATGATTTAAGGTTTTATTTTTCTAATCATTGTTTAACTTCATTCCAGAAAGTTTATTCATTCATCTATGCCTGCTCGTTTCTCTCTTGTACTCCCTCCATCTAAAATATTTGTCCTCACACTTCTGCAAAATTTTTATTCTTTTCTATTTTTTCTAGATTTCATTTATGAAAGAAGATATGTGTTATTTGTATTTTGGAGAGTTGTCTATGTCTTTGACTTAATGATACATGATTGCAACAATTTTCTTGAGAATTATGTATTTTTCCTATATTTTTTTCATTGATTAGTATCTTGCATGATTTATGCATATTATGTTTTCTTTCTCCATTCGTATATTGGTGATTATCTAATCTTATTCCCTGAATCATTTGTTATAGGAAGAGCAGTGGTAACAAATACACACAAACTCTCACACACATACATATATGTGAATCAGTATAGTGAACTCACTTGGAAAGTATGCACATCCAGGAGTGATACAGCTGGTACATCTATGTTAAATTTTAAGTCACAGCTATTATTATAGTATCCACTGTACCTGAGATGTTTTATTTTACAATGATCATAGCATATGTATTCTTTTTTCCTCACTTCCTTTGCAGCATTTAGAAAAATTTAGATTTGATAAAAAAATGTAATCATTAAAGAGGCACTCAAAGCTGAAATTATGGGCACTTCAAATCTTATTATACTTCGTGAGAAATGGGTATTGGGACTCAAGAAAATGACAACACAATCTAGAGTATTTGAGCCAGGCTATAAGTCCTGTTGAAATTTATTCATATGCAGATTGTTGCCATGACTTACCTGGAGTGGTCAGAGTTTGACCTTGTGTTACTACATGCTTGGGTACCTCAAAGTGGTCCACTTTTTAAGCAGAATGTACTGGTGAGTAACCAGGGTAGCTTTGCACACATATTTATATTTCATATGTTTGTTGGCATTTGAAATACTGTCTCAGATATGCCGATTATGAGAAATTGTTTTCAGCATGCAGAAAATGAAACTCTGTTCTTTAACATCTACCGTACACAAACTGCACCAAATGTGTCATGAAAGTCAAAATGAGACCTGATACTCTAAAAATGCCAAAGAACACAGTAAAGAAAATCTTCCAAGTTTTAAGCACAAGTAAGGGGTTTCTGAGTATGACTCTTGTCTATTCAGTAAATGAAATAAAAAATCAACAAATAAGATCATATGAAATTAAAACGTTTTACTTTGGCATAAGAAAATATCATTTAAATGGAGCATACAGATTTCGTTTTTCATGTTCTTCCTCCTTCTGCTCCTCATTTGGACCTCGGGGGGCTCAGTCCGGTGCTCCAATGTGGGTCTCCGACTGTATCGCCGTCCTTCGCCAGATGAAGACTGTGAATGTGGCTGGCCCGAAGTCTTTCTGAAAAGCCATTGACTATGATACTGGGACCTGTTTCCTCTGCATATACTGGATTTTGGGGATCCAGTCTGTTTGGACACTCACCTTCCTGGACCTGGACGGAGGGGGGGAGGAACTTGAACTTCCCACAGGGCAGGAAACCCTGACTGCCCTAAGGGACGAAGAGGGAGGAGGAGAGGGAATGGGGGGAGTGGGAGGGTGTTGGGAAGAGGGGCGGAAATGGAAACTTTTATAATTTAATAAAATTTACTTTAAAAAAATGGAGCATACAGAATATGAGGAAAATTACTGGTGCAATAGTGACTTGAGAATTATTGTATATTTAACTTCCTGCTGATCTGGTGAGGCCTGCACTTTAGGTAGGAATTAGTACCTGGCACTGGTCAAAAGAACATGGCTGGATGAGGCATAGAGTCCTTTAAGATGATGTTACTGTTGTTACATTGCGTGACAAGAGGAACTGCTTTGTAAATATTTCTGTTTCTGCAAACAGATCTCTTCAGCTGTTGGCCTTGGTCAGTCAGAGGTTCTTCTTTATGTAGTGCACAGCAGCAAATGCACAGCCTCATAATTTCAAAATGTTGAAGTGACCCTGAATGCTCATTCCTAAATGGAACCTGTAGACCCACCATTCCCCCTAAACACAGGGGACATCATTCAAGTCACAGGGGACCTAGACAAGTGGGTCCTGAATGTCCTGCCTGGGGGTGAGGAGGACTGCTGTGACATGCTGTCTTTGAACATGACCCAGCCACTGCTCACTCATAAGAGCTGTGATCACCTGCAGCTTCAGGTGACCAAGTTCAGAACTGACTGTGAACATCTATCTTGAACTGGACAGCTGGAGGAGACAGCCTGCTGGTGGAAGAAAAAGCTTCTTAAGCTTTTGTTTCAGTAGAGAAAATAAAAAGGAAACTCGAACACAGCCATTTTTTTTTTTTACTTATCAGTTCTTCTTTTCTTTATCTGCCATCCAGGGACGACTGTGTAATTCCTATTTCCTCAAATTTATGAGTTCATTGAGGTTAATGCAGGAGAACTAGTACCATGAACATGTCTGCATGACTTGTTTACAACTGACTGAGACGGAGGTTCTCATTTCTTCAGTTCTTACTTAAAACCTATGTAAGTTTGGGAGTAGAAGGGCCTTATTAATCTTTTAAGTTCCAGCTTTCCCAACCATAATTTAAATGCTTATGAACTCCCTAATTCTTTCCTTAGAACTTTCTGAGACTTAAGAGAATGCTCTCACCCAGGGAAGAGCACACCAGTTGTAAATCCCATATCAAATGAGTCCAGAAAGCTTACACACTATCTAGAAAGAATGATTGGTTTACATTTAGGACTGTAAAACCACATGTATACATGTATATGCATGCAACAACAATGAATGAAAAGAGAGGCCATACATTAGAAACAGCAAGGGAGAGTGTAGGGAGGATTTGCAAGGATTATAGAGAAGAGGAGATAATGTAATTATAATCTCAAAAATAACAGAAAATATTTATGTCAAATAGGGGAAATTGTTACATAATATTTCACCCTTTCCTTAAAATGTTAGTTGGATCCACAAGATCACCATCTACCATGGAGCTCTGCAAAGGCACTAAAGCTGCACACCAGTCCTGACGTCCCTGGTGAAGCAAACTTTATTGTTCACCTCCTCTTTAAGCACAGCTCCATCATGGTCAGTGACTCAGCCATAAAACACGGCTTCTCTAATACATATTTTTCAGCATATCTATCAATACTGCTTCTCTAACACATATTTTTTTCAGAAAAACCACCTTCATTCATCACCTTCCAGTCCATGATATTTGTAAGACCTCTGTTTATAATAACCAAGCATCCCAGTGCTTCTTTTGAGCCAGTCCATCAGAAATGATTTCATGAACATTTCATTAGATTATGTACCCTTTTTGTCAAGGAGGTTTAAGTAAGTGTGTGATCTTCATTCCCACTTCTATAGCAGTCAGATTGATCCCATCTGTTCTCATAGCCTACAATCTCATGTGTCAAGCTTTGACAGGATGTTTCATTGATATTTTGAAAGTCTTTTGTACTTCAAGCAGTTGAGAAACAGATTACTCCCTGACAAAGGCAGTCTCTTTGTAGGCCATTTTAAGGTTCAAAACCAAGTTCTAGCATGGATTTTCCTTTTCTCTATATAAAAAGTTGAACCTAAGTGGCATCTTCTATCACCTGTATTCTTAAAAGAGAATTGCATTCTAGTTATATACAAATGTACCTAATTTTGTCCTATGGAATTTTAATGGATACTTCAGTTTCACATATGATCTTGATTTTTATCTTCCATAAATCTTCTGATTTATGATAAGTCTATTTTCTGGCTTTGTTCACATCTTTCCATTTCAATTTAGAAAACTACAGATTTTACCTCTTGATAAAAATTACTAAACTGAATGCTGGGGGAGAGAAGGCTGAGTCAGGAAGAAGCCATGTAGTCAAACTGGAGACAGACACCAGACAGGACCATACTGGTGAGCCACTGTCACATGGCCATATACAGATTAATGGAGATGGGTTAATTTAAGATATAAGAATAAGCCAGAAATATGCTTAAGCTATTGGCCAAACAGTATTACAAATAATATGGTTTCTGAGTGATTATTTTATGGTCTGGGAAGCCGGGAATGAACAAGCAGCCTCAAACAGCATCCTCCATCTATTAAAAACACATAGAAAGTCATGCCATGTATAATGGTTCATGCCTTAAATACTAGAACTCAATAGGTATAGATATGTAGATCTCTGAGAGCTCAAAGTCAACCTGGTCAACATAGTGAAATTTAGGATAGTTTGGCTATCGAGTGAGATTCTGTCTCACTGACAAAACAAAAACAATAAAATGAAGTTACCCAAAAAGGTGGAATAGGGTTGGTGATGCACACTTTTAAACCCAAAATGAGGGATGCAGAGTCATTTGGATATTTTTAGTCCAGCACACTTTACATGATGAGTTCCAGGACAGCCAGGAATATATATGGAGAGCCTGTCTTAAACATTATCAAGAGCAGGAATGTTACCAGAAAATGCATGACACATGAACCGACTCATTAGAATAGTTCATGAATGGGTCAGGAAGAATATAAAATCCAGGGCATTTAAAAACTCTCTTCACTTTCATTTTACATGTGTGGGTGTTTTGCCTGAATGTATGCCTCTGCTGCATATGTTTGCACTGCCCAAAGAGGTCAACAGAGGGCGTAATGCCTTCTGTAACTGGAGTCACAGAGGGCTGTGAGACACCTTTTGGGTGAGTGGACTGAAACCTGGGTACTCTTCAAGAGCATCATACAGTGAAAATTTTACTAAAATATCTGAGTAATGTGTCCCAGTGATGCATCATTTACCCTTTGAATTATGCCTTGTGGAATATGCCAAGGTCGGTAGTTGTTGCTATGTACAGCCAGCAGAGGTTTTTATTTCTAATGGGAGCAGCATTCATTAACCACCTGATAAAGGAACATTTAAACTTTTACACATGCACTCCAAGTATTTCTGGTTCCTACCAATGTGGAAAGATGTTCATGTATATGTAACATCATTTATACAAGGCTGACATTTTTATTTGAAATATTGTGTTTAGTTTTGTATGCATATTTTTGTTTTAGATTCTTCTCTGTGATAATTCTATTCCTGGAAGTATGTCTTAAGTTCAGCCCAAGGTGAGGGCTGCACGCATCAAGCATGAAGAATTTGCAGACTTAATGGTAAATATGCATGGATCCCTTAAGGACCCTTTTTGACTGATAGAGGAGTAGGCAAGTAATTCTGTTATGATGTCTGTATGTGAGATCTCTGAAAGCTTTTTAGAAAATAGAGGTGCAGGTAACATAAAGGCCTGTTGTTTTTAGGGCACATCACCGAATAATTTTAAAGTAAAGGGAATGGATGATGAATGCCGTATTAGCCAGTTCTCTAATGATTTCTCCAAACTCTCAATGGTGTCTACTATGGAAAGAAAGAAAACTTTAAGCAATAGAAGACACAAGTTTCATTTACTAAGGAGTACAGAATTAGAACAAGACTCTGTTAGAACTAGAGATAGCAGAAGTTATTATGTTTTGGGTGCGTGAGTTTTCTTTGATAGGCAAATGTCCAAGCAGAGATAATACATGTACTTACCTCACAATATTAAGGGCTTATGCAATAGTGGAAAGAAAAAGAACCTGGCTCCTTCCAGCCAGATTTGTGTGTCCAGGGATGATATCAGAGAAGATAACATGCTTATTCTGGGAACCACGTTCTGGCCCTGCAAGGTGCTGGAGTGAACAACAGATAATCTCGGCATCTCCAGACATGTGAGTATTTGTGAAGTCTGTCAATTTTCTCTTGACTTCTGAGGTCAGACTTGAGGGTTATGAAGCCAAGCTGTATACTGTGCAGCTGTGAATAGACTTGAGGAGGCTGTCCCCTAGGTTCCTGAAGGATGTAAAGGGAAGAAGAAAAACTAGCTGACCAGCGAGAATCCCTTTCCTGTAGAGTGATGAGTTAGGGTTGTCATCCAGAGATTGAGTATCTCAAGACTGCACTTTAAGAATCAGGTGGGCAAAATCTTACCTCTAGGTTCATTTCATGAGCACCTTCCAGATTCCAAGGGTGGACTGAGAGGAAGCCTTGTGGATGGCAGGTGCTGTCCCCTGTCAACTGAATCTCAGGGCATTTGGAAGACAATGAAGTCTCTTTGTATGTAAGATTGGTGAGATTAGAGGCAGGCACATACAGAATGGTTTTGTGCGTATTTGGCTGGGGAGGATAAGTATATCTCCTGAGTTGGAGAAGTGTGATATCTCACAATTAATTATTGAAAAAGCCAAGCTGTCTGAAGTACCAAGGATGCCACTAGGACCAGGCCTCTTTCTTAGTTGCTAGAATTTGCTGGTACCTTTATCCCTTGCATTCTAGATTTTGTCACATCTTGGATTGATTTGCAAATCACATTCTCTCTTTCTGTATCTCACTTCTCACTACTGCTGTTTTACCACAGCACCACTCTGTATGTTCATAAAATTTTTCATACCAGTTTTGCCAAATGTTTGGTTCTCAACTTGTTGGTCTCTACAAGACCCTATTTGGAAAAAAAGTTGCTAATCACATTTACTTTATTAGGGCTTCACTATCTGAAATGGCACAGATCACCTGGCAGACCTCATCAGCCCTAGGTTCTAAGGAACATACTTCTGTTGAGAAAGTCCAGAGATCTGGAAAAAATACATTCCAGGCTGACAATTGGCTGGATCCCCTTTACAAGAACTGTCAGAAATAGAAAATTGAGGTTAGGCTATAACAAAACTCTTTGATTCAATAACCCCAATCCTCTCCAATTGCCTGTCCTTCTCATTATCTCCTAATGGGCATTGTACCCAAAGCCATCAACAAGCACATATATCATAACAGCTGGCTCTAGGCCAAGGAATTTGGCTTTTGTTTGCTGATAGAAGCCCCATAGCAGTGATCTACATCATGTTCTATCCCATGATTGTGTGTCTCTCCTATCTGTATGTGTGTGTATGTGCATGTGTGTTTCCAACTGAAGGTGCCTCTACACAGCCCCGACAGACCTCTGACTTGTCACTGCTCTTGCCTCAGTGTACTGATTCAATTGACTATCATATTCTTTCTAGGACTGTTTTTTTCTAAATATCTGAGGGCTCATCTGGCATCATGTGGCTCCAGCCAGACATGTCAAGAATGAATCACATCTTCACTCACAACCTTATAGCCTGAGTGAGCTCTGCTGATTCTCCAGGGGCAATATTTTTCACTACCTGTATAAGAGCTTTCTTTCTGACCCCAGAGTGGCTCCTGATATGGCAGCTTGGTTTCAGGTCATTTTGGAGTGAGGAAATTAGCCAGAGAGGTAAGGGCTGTGCCGTGGACAGCAGCAGACCCCTCCCTGGACATTCTATTGTATCCTGGAGAGCCCCAGCATTCTCTATGATGTCAGCAGTGCTGTGGCAACACCAACTGCCATTGGGGCATCTGTTCATTGCCTACAGGTTTTGGATGTAGCCATGTTGGCAAGACTGAGCAGGCTGCTTGGGAGACAGAAGGGAGAGCATAACGAGACTAGAGGGAAGCAGAAGGACGATGCCCTTCAACCTCAGTGTCGCACGTCAAGACATAAATGGTTCTGGGGAAAACACAGTGAGTCCTGGGTAGGGAGTGGAGAGTTTCTTGACGGTGGAAGGCTTCAGCTTGGTTTTTCATGGTGGGACACTGAATCTTAGAGCTTTGGGAAGGTAATGGATCTATCCTGCTTCTCTTCATTCCTGAGGAGTAGACCTGGAGTTTAGGATATCTGATGGTTAGATTGGCAGAGAGCCAATAATGGTCATCCCAGCAGCTGCTGTGCTAGGGGTCCTTTGCTTTGACTCTGAATGGGAAGGAAGGAGAGAGAATATGAATGAGGTTTCAGTTTCATCACTGTACTTCACCCACACTGGATTTCTTTTGGTTGTGGGCCACTAATAACAGGGAGATTAAAGTCCTCTGGTCACAGCTGGAGGTCCTCAAATTTTACCTCACATCCACTTGCAGGGTAGGAACCATTGAGTATTGCTGCATGTCAGTGACCCCTAAGGTTTCTGAGTTCTTGACTCTCAATAACCAGTCATCTTTAACTTGAGTGCAGGAATGAGCCATTGCTCTCCCTGCAAGTGTTTGTTCTTGGTGTGTGAGGGTTCACCTGTGGGTTCCTTGTCCTGAGGTGTCTCCAGCCTGTCCTGTCACTAGGTTATCTCACCTTTGCTAAAGTCATGATGCATGGAATGTATTCTGCTGAAGTTTTGGGGAGAAATTTTCATCATTACCCATGTGACTTATCTTTGGTCTGACGGGACACCCACAATCCTCATCACTCCCACACATTGTAACAGCTCTGTGGATCTTTCCTGAGATAGTCATTCACTTCATGAAACCGAACTTCATTCAACATCAACATGAGCTAATTTCTTAGTGTCCTTCACTTCCCATCTTATTGATTAGAGATCCTAAGGAGGGGAAGAGCTGTTCCTTGGGAATGTTTAGAAAATGACTTTTGACCTCCATACATGATGAAGTATTAAATTAGAATTAATTTTAGTCTAAGTATCAGAGAGCTGCTGTAAAGCTTCCCCTGTGCCTCAGGAAAGGCACCTGGAAAAGCCAGCTTGGCTTTTGGTGAACTGAAGAAGAGACAGTTATGAGATAAGTGATGGCAGTTGGCAGTGACCCTAACAGTCTGGACATTCTGCTGTATCCTAAGAAGTCATTGGCATCTTTTTTGTAATCAACAGTGTTGTGTCCTTGGGGCGCTCATTATGTGTATATAGGGTTCACCAGAAGACACAATAGCAAGATTGAGCACACTGGCTGGCAGAGAGATCTGACTTTCGAAGGAGGAAGTTGGGGGTTGAGTTGGACCTTACAGAAATGGGGTTTAGTAGCTGGGATCTTTGGATGAGATTGTTCTAGGCTGCTTCTCTGGGTTACTAAAGTGCAGGCCCATAGTCAAGGATTGCTGCTAGTTAGTTTGGTAGAGATCCAGGAGTTATCAAGAATACAACTGCTGTTCTGGGAGTTCCTTAATTTTATTTTGAGTGGGAAAGAGGGCCAGCGGGAGGCACAGACTAATGAAGTGTGAGAGTAGGGTATTGCTACAACTCATCATCAGTGGATTCTTTAGGTTCTGTGAGTATCTCATGTGAAACTCCCCATCTATGCACCAGGATCTCAGACATTCAGTTACTTCTATTCCTGGCCAAAGGTGAAAGGGATTCATCATGCTAAGTCCTTGAGACTCCAGGAATTTTCTGCAGCACATCAGAAATGAGTTGATATTTCCAAAGCAGCATGGCTTGGTGACATATGCCTTCCAGAGTGATCGAAGACAGAGGCATGGCTTATGAGCTCCCAGTTTGAGAACAGTTGTCCTGATCCTTGGGGTCTTCACTGAGTTCCATGCATTCACTCTTCCTTGGCCTCTTCTTTGAACTCAACATGATCTCTCCCGGACCTGTGTCATACTACTGCATAAATTTACTCATGTTTATCTACCTGCAGGAAGTACTGGAAAGACATCAATCCCAAACTCTGTTACTAGACAGGAGCATCAGATGAACAAGGTGGATACACTGACCCTGCAGCTTCAGATGATGACCCAAGAAAGGAATGAACTTCATGGAATCCTGGCTAATTATACCACCAAGGACTTGAACAACAGGTAGTCATTTTGTCCAGTTCCTTGGTAACTGTCTTGACCCTACTTAGTCAACCCCAGCATTCCTCAGGTCACTGGAGGCTGCACCTCCTGGGTGTTCTCCCCAAATTAATTATCCTGAGGGCATCTGAGAGGCATAGCTGAAACCTGGTAGGAGTGATATCAGGACACAGGCTGTTGAGATTCCTCCAGATGAAAAGCAGAGCCTGTGGCCTGAATCAGTCTGGGGATGAGCCAATAGTTTGTGAGCTCTCAGCATACATTTCATGAGGCCTTGACAGGTGTTGTCTTGTGGAAGATGCTAGGTGCTGTGAGTTTATGGTGAGTCTTTGTGCTTAACCAGCAGGTGCTTCAGTACTGGCTGCTCCTGTAGCAGCTACAGGGGCCTGGTCAACTTGGTCCATCTCAGTGTGTGACTTGAAGTCTGAACTTCATCACTGCTCCTCTCTGGTCTTCTTTCTTATATTCTGAGACAATTCCACTTCCCTACATTTATTTGGCATCCTCCGTGTGTGTGTGTGTGTGTGTGTGTGTGTGTGTGTGTGTGTATCCTGGCATTTGGGTGTCTGTGGCAGGGCATACGGTTCTTTCTATGTCATCACAGTTTCCAGGTGATGCCAGTACTAAGGTCAGGTAACTCCACTTCGAGCAGCAGCACTCCTGGCCCGTGTGCTCACTTTGGGAATCCATTGGAATCTACTGGAGACTTATAACTCTATCCTTAAGTTGGATCTCCTCCCTGGAAATACTGATTTTGTGCTTCAGACACCCATATAGCAATAGGAACCTGGAATCAAAAATCCTCGTTCTGAAGTCAGGAACAACATTATCATAGATTTCTGGTGGAATCAGACTTGTGACACAAGCACCTGAGTACTTAACTATTCTATACTTCCAGGCCCATTAATGGAACTCATGCAGCTCTGGATCACTCTCTTTGCACCCATAACTGCTGGTCTGGGGCCAGGTCAGCAAGTTTAACAAGCACCAGGCTGTCCTAGTTGATAGATATCAGAATGTGACATTGACTGTGCTGGGGTGTTTAGGGCATATCCTGAATTCATAGGATCCAGAATTCATGGGGCTCTTTGCTCCTTGGCTCTGTCCTAATGCAGGCTAAATTTTGAACTGGAGTTGGTGAATATTGAGCATAAGAAAGTGATGTTGAACCTACAGAAATTCCCCACAGAGAATAGAGAAGCCGTGTACAAGTGCAAGGAGCTGACTGAGGAAACTGTCTCCTACAGGTGAGTGACTGCCTTCACTGGGACTCTATTCCTTGAGAGTGACTGCTTTTGCCATGTTTTTGTCTTTGAACCAAAGTGAGAATTTTCCTTTTGGCCTGTCTCCCTATAAAAAGCAGTTTTTCTTATGCTCTTGACTTGGGCCTTTTGGACGAGTTTTGCTAAGAGTGAAGTATCTGTGATCCCATCACAACATTGTCCTGACAGCCTCAGGAGCCTCTAGATAGAAAATCTATTTGTACCATGATGAGGGTGTCAGACATCTGTGGGTCTCTTGGGCTCTGGTAGGGGTTTACAGAGGTGACCCCATTCTACCCATAGATAGAATATATTTCAATTGGGTCTGCTGTCCTCCCTCACAGAATGTTTGTCTTCTACCTCCCAACCTGCTGATGCATTCCCAATACCGTGAACAGTTAAGTACATGTGGTAGGAGGCAAACCCTGCTCTCAGAAGTACAAGCATTCCTTTTATTGTAATAGTTTTCAGAAGTAATCTGAGTCTTTCTGTAATTTGGCTCTTCTCTGATATTTGACAGCCACTAGGTTATGCTGGCATGGTGACTGTGGGCTCTGGTCTGGGACTGTCTGGGGACATGGGACCTTGCATAGGTGATATGGGAGATGGAGGCTAGGTAGGGCTCATGATGTTTTTGTGATGGTTCAGCATTCTCCACAACCAGCTCCTGAGTGAGCGAACTCAGTTGAAGGAAAAAGTGACTATGTTGAGAGAGGAGAACCGAAAGCTACGGAGGGAGCAGATTTCACTGCAAGAGTCCTGTGAGAAGGTGAAGAATCTCTGTCAAGAGGTTGACGAGGAGATTTATGAGCTATGTGCCGAGGAGAAGGAGGTAGGCTGGAGCACTGTGGGCAGGCTGTCCACCGTCTTTCACACACACACACACACACACACACACACACACACACACACACTCACACGTCTGATCATCCACTCACTTTTCCAGTGGCTCGCTAACGTCCCATCTAACTGTTGATTTCTGTGATCATTCCAAGACTTTCTGGGGATTTGCCATCTTGTGAGATCAATGACTGGAAACAGCTTTGAGGAGAAGATTCTTGTGTAATTGTCAAAGGAGTAGTTCTCTTCTACATTTTTTATCTTCTCTCATGTTTCATCTCAACATCAGTTCAACCTTCTTCCCTTCTCCCAGTCCTTCACCCCCTGCTCCCCGGACCCCAGGTCCACTCCTCCTTAATTTCCCTTCTGAAAATAGCAGGTCTCACATGGTCATTTGATCTAATTATTAAAATAACATTAAATCTTGGGCTTTACTCATGTTTGTTACACATTCTAACAATGAGATACATCACCAGATCCTTTTAAAGTCTTGACATATGGTCACACAACATTCCACAGATGAGCTTTGAACTCCTAGTGTAATTCAGTTCAGACCTTAACGTTCAGTACTTCTGTCGCAGTCTCTGAGTAGCTAGGATTAAGGGTTTGCATCACAAGCTCAAACCTAGTCTAAATACTTAAATTAAAATTGAAGGTTAAACTAAATGTCAAACGTCAGTCGACTAGACGTTTGTGTTTTTAAGACATAAGTGCTAAATTATAGTCATCTCAAAAGCATCAATGAAAATATAATTTAAGATGCTTTATCAATAGTAGACAGGCAGCTTTAAGACAAATAACATAAAGGTAGCTTTCATTCACTTAACCATTCAAGAGTCTATGTTGGGAGTCCCATAAATACCAGGAAGTAAGCTATACCTGAAGCAAACAGATAAGATGTCTGTCCTGAAGGAACTGAGGAAGTTATTACCTTTAAACCATCTCTTACACTATAGCTGGTTTCTGCTCAGTGCAACCCTCCAGCTCTCATTGTGTTTGAGACCTCCAATAACAGAGGATTTTCCTGAAGGAGGCAGAATCCAACACCTCCTATTGATCTGTCCATAAATTTCGCTCTTCACAGAAAAGGCAATTTTACCTCCTTCTCACTAGCCATGGCCTATGAATCCCAGCTATAAGTGAAAAATATTATATGCCATCGAATCATATGTATTCCTGCTCCTTGTTAATATTTTAGAGGAAGAAAATTTTAAGCTCTCTCTTGGGTAGAGACCACATAGTTAATAACTCTATTTTAAAGTGTTGTATCTCTTCAACAATTCACATTTTTTATTGAGTGAACATTTCATTTCTTTTTTATTGAAAATAAATTATTCTCACATACAATAGATATCAACCACAGTTTTCTCTACCCCGACTTCTCTCACCTCCCATAAACCTCCCTTTTCCCAGATCTGCTACACTTTGATTTCTTTTCAGAAAAGAACAGGCAAGCATGACAAAACAAGAAAAAAATCCCTCATGCAGAGGCTGGACAAAGCTTTCCAATAGGAGAAAAGACAACCCAAGTGTAGGCAAAAGAGTCAGAGACACATCCACTCCCACTATTAAGAGTTCCAGTGAAACAACAGCATATATGCAGAGAACGTGATACAGACCCATGCAGGCCCCATGCTTGCTACATCACTCTGTGAGCCTATGTGAGCCCTGTTTACTTGATTCTGTGGTCCATGTTCTCCTAGTGTCCTCCACCCCATCATTCCCGCTGACTCCTAAAATTCCCCCCACCCATTTCTTCTGAAAGGTTTTCTGAGCTCCAATGGGTAGAACTGATAGAAAGTTCCAATTTAGACACTCACTTCCTCACAATGTCTGTCTGTGTTTCTGTACATCCAACTTCTGCTAGAGAAAAGCTCTCTGATGAGGACCAGCAAGACATCAATCTATGAGTATAGCAGAATATCTATAGGAATATTAGTAATCATTTCATTGATTTTTTTAGTCATTCTTGCTTCTATGATATGTCTCTAGGCTATTTGGTCTCCAGATTTTAGCCATCCAGGGATTATAGGGCATGGACTGCCTCACTTTGCATGAGCCTCAAGTTAAGCCAGACATTGTATGGCCACTTTCTCAAGTTCTGCACCAACAGAGCCCAGCATAACTTGCGGGGAGGACAGACTGTAAGTCGAGGTTTTTGTGGCTGAGTTGATATCATGTTTCTCTCTCTGTAACCTGCAGAGTACCTTCCCATGCCAAAGAGACTAGAGTATATGGGTGAAGGCTCCATGCAGGCAACAGCTTGCCCTCTCCAGGTTCAATGATATGTAGATGTTGTCCACAACAATGGGACCCCACTGTCAGTTTTCAGAGATCAACACTCTGTCCTAGCATGAGCCAGAGCTCTCTAGGGATCTCCACAGAATCCCCTCCAGCCAAATATCCAACTGAATGCAATCCAGTGTCAGCACTGGAAACCTTGCTTGGCTACAGAAGGTGGTCAGCTCAGACTCCATATGCTCCATTACTAGGAGTCCTCACTAGGATCCCCCACATAGATTACAGGAAGTTTTATCTATACTAGCTTTCTGCAGCAGCCTCTGGGAGCCCCCAACTCCAACTGTCTCTCTGCACTCTCCCTTCATCCCTCCCCCATACAAGTTCACTGGCAAAATCTAATCTATTTTCTCTTCCCAGGGAAATTCTTGTGTTTCCTCTAGTGACCTTCTCTTTACCTAACTTTTCTGGGTTGTGGAGAGTGGCTTGATTATCATTTACTTAAAAACTAATGCCCACTTATAAGTGAATACATATAATATGTGTTTTTCAGGATCTCAGTTATCTCTGTCAGCATGATTTTTTTCTAGCTCCACCCATTTGCTTATAATAGCAATTGGATATCTCTTTTCAAACAACCAAGTAATATTCCCTTCTGTAAATGTACTGCCTGTTCTTTATCCATTCTTCCAGTGAGGGACATCAAGGTTGCTTCTAGTTTCCGGTTATTATGGATAAAGCCACAGTGAAGATATTTGAGCAAGTGTTCTTGTGGTAGGAGAGAGCATCCTTTAGATATATGTCCATGAATGGCGTACCTAGATTTTGAGGTAAATCAGTTCCCAATTTTCTGAGGAACTGCCATATTGATGCCATAGAGGCTGGACAACTCTGGACTCCCACTAGAAATGGAGGAGTGTTTCCTTCTCTACAAATCCACACCACCATGAGCTATATCATTCGTGCCATTGATCTTAGCCATTCTGAGAGGTATAAGGTGGAACTTCAAAGGAGTTTTTGGTTCAAATTCCCCTGATGGCTAGGAATGTAGAACATTTCTTTAAGTGTTTCTCAGCTATTTGTGATTCTTCTTTAGGGAATTTTCTGTTTATATCTGTACCATATTTCTTAATTGGATGATTTGGTTTGTTGATGTCTATAATCTATTGAATGCTTTATATATTTTGGATATTAGCCCTTTGTCAGATGCGGGTTGATGAAAATCATTTCCCATTCTGTAGGCCTTTATTTTCTCCTACTCATGGTGTTCCTTGCCTTACAGAAGCCTTTCAGTTCCACGAGGTCCTTTGTTAATTGTTGATCTTAGTGCCTGCACTGCCAGTGTTCTCTTCAGAAATCACGTCCTTTGCTGGCATGTTCCGGCTATTCCCTATATTCTCTCCAATCGGGTTCAATATGATTGTTTTTGTGTTGAGGTCTTTCATCATGAAAGGGTCAAAGATTTTTGGGTATCTAGTAAAATGATCACCATATGTTTTTCCTTCAGTTTGTATGGTAGATTACATTGACGAATTTTCATATGCTGAACGATCCCTACATCTCTAGGCTAAAGCTGCTTGATCATAATAGATAATCTTTTTGAAATATTCTTGGATTTGATTAGCAAGTATTTTATTGAGTACCTTTTCATCTGTGTCCATGAGGGAAATTGGTCTGTATCTTCATTGAGTCTTTTTGTGGTTTGGGTATCAAGGTAACTGTGGACTCATAAAATGATTTGGGCACTGTTTCTTCTGTTTTTATTTTGCAAACTAATTTGAGGAGTATTGCCATTAACTATTCTTTTAAAGTATGGTAGAATTCTGTGCTATAGCCATTTGTCTCTGGGTTTTTTGGGGGGTGGGGAAGGCTTTTTACAATGGCTTCTATTTTTACGGGGGGATGTAGGTCTATTTATGTATCTGATTTTAATTTAACTTTGGTAAGTGGTTCCTATTGAGAAAATTATTTATTTCTAATAGATATTCCAGTATGATGAAGTACATGATTTAAAGTATGTCCTTGTGATTCTCTGGATTTCCTCAGTAACCTTTGTAATGTCCCCATATGGTTTCTGATTTTATTAATTTGATTATTTAATTAAATTAATTTAATTATTAATTAAAAAAATTAATTTATTTATTAATTCTTTGCCCATATTTATTTAGTTTGGATAAGGGTTTATCTATCTTGTTGATTTTCTCAAAGAACCATTTCTTTCTTTCTTTGATTTTTGTACAGTTATATTCATTTCTATTTTATTGATTTAGCTGTCAGTTTGATTATTTCTTCTGGTCTACTCCTCTTGGACATCTTTCCTTTTGTTCAATAGATTTGAGGTGTTACTATTAAGTTGCAAGTATGATATCCTCCCATTTTTTAATGTAGGCACTTAGTGCTCTTAACACTACTTTCATTGTGTTCCATAAGTTTGCCTATGTTATGTATTCATTTTCGTTGAATTCTAGAAAGTGTTTAATTAATTAATTAATTGGTCCACTTTTCATTCAATATAGAGATCATCAGTTTCCATGAACTTATATATGCTTTCCTTTCTTTCGTTGTTGATATACAGTTGTAGTCCCTGATGGTCTGATAGGATGCAGGGAATTATTTCAATTTTCTTGTGTCTATTGAGACTTGCTTTATGTTTAAGTATGTGGTCAGTTTTGGAGAAAATTCTTTCGGATGCTGTTTAGAAGGTACACCCTTTTGTGTTTAGGTAGAGTGTTCTTTAAATATCTGTTTTGCTTATTTGGTTTAAACTTCAGTTAATCCAGAATTTATTAATTTTGCCTGCATGACCTGCACACTGATGACATGCACATTGGTGAGACTGGGGTATTTAAGTTCCCAAATATCAGCGTGTGGGGGTCAATATGTGTTTTAACCTATAGTAATGTTTCTCTTAAAAAAATTACTTAGGGCATAGATGTTAAGAATTGAAATGATGGCCGGGTGGTGGAGGTGCAGGCCTTTAATCCCAGCTCTTGGGAAACAGAGGGAAGCAGATCTCTGTGTGCTCAAGGCCAGCCTGGTCTACAAGAGCTTCTTCCAGGACAGGCTTCAAAGCTATGGAAAAACCCTGTCTCAAAAACAAATAATAAAAAAATGAATTGAAATGTCATCTTTGTGGTGTGTCCTTCCCCATCTCTTTTGATTAATTTTGGTTTGAGGTTCATTTTGTTAGATATTAAAATGGCTACACCAGCTTGTATTTTAGGTACAATTGCTTGAAAGATTTTTTCCAATCCTTTACCCAGAGGTAATGTCTATACTTGATGTTGAAGATTGTTTCTTGTATGCAGCAGAAAAAAATGGATCCTGTTTCTGCATCCTTTCTGTCATTCTGTGTATTTTTATTAAGGAAATGAGACCATTGACACAGAGAAGTATCAAATTATTAATTCTTTTTATTTTGCTGAATGTGTATGCTCTTGTACATGTCTGTCCAGAAGTGTGCGTTCAGGAATGTGTGTGTGTGTGTGTGTGTGTGTGTGTGTGTATGTGTGTGTGCATTTGAGTGTTCAACCCTTCACTAAGAACGTAATCTTCTAATGAAAAGAAACAGGAAACACTGGAGGAAAGACAACAATCCCTGCTGAAGCTGAGGGATCTGGTCACCAAACATATAGACTTGGCAGAAAAGCTGCAGAATACGTTCGCTGTCTCCCAGATGAGGTAGGATCCCAGGCCACGAAGAGGGAGTTATACCAAATAGTTATACCAAGTGTTACTGAATCTCTGTCCTATTTGGGTTTCTGGCCATTTGCATGGCTTTTCGGTCACAGCCAGGGAAAGAACATCTGAGAATATTGGGCTCCTCAGTCAACAGAAATGTCTGCACAGGAAACAATATGTGTTACCCTTAATCTTTCTCATTGTGTGCACTTCTTTACTTCTGAGTGCTCTCATGTGTTCTGAGCGCATTGATCCTTCCTATGGTAGTTCCAGACCTAACAGGGACAGTGTTAATTGTGGAAGATGGTGACTTCTCCTGCCACTTTATTTTCCTTCAGGAGTCTCACCTTTAGAGGTAAAATTCTATCTACCCTTTGTCAGATTTGTGTACAGCACCTTCTTATTGATTATAGGCTCTCTATAGTTTGTATCTGTTTCCTGTAAGGAGGTTTCTCTGGAATTAAAATCACATTTAGAATTTGGCATGTTGAATTCATGGAAGTTTCTGTGCTGAAGGAATAAAACGAGCTTTCAATGCAATGTTGTGTTTTCTCCCCTAGCTCCCCTAGAGGGCCTCATACAGTTAATTTCCCAGGTTGCTCACAGTTTCCTGGCATCTATTCAAGGCCATGAATGTCTACTGAACTGTGACCCAGACATTGCTATGCTGATGTTTTTTCAAAAGAATGTATCTGAACTTTTGGAGAAATGAGCTGTTTTTCTAGTTCATCATGATGTGTATTTCTCAGCTCAATTTTTAGCAGCTTTAAAAATGGAGAAAAAAATAAAGCCCGGGTGCTCTCTTATCCTTGAGGAAGCAAGGAGTGAATGAGCCCAGCTCAGATGTAATGCTGCATTGTCCAGCTGAGTAGAGCTGGTGGGAGCTCAAAAGCTGGCAGGGCAGGTCCCAAACAGACCTATGTCCCAGCTGCCTTCCTCTCCTAGGTATGAAAACCTCCAGCATGATCTGGAACTGGCCACAGTCCAGGATGAGAGCCTCCTGCAGACAGACCTGCTGAAGCAGTAGCCCTGAGTGTCCCAGGCCAATGAGCCACCATTGACTCCTATCCCCTGCAACTTTGGCATTCATGGGGTGGGTTTTCTTCCTTGACATTTGTTTCCCATGTGTGGTCAAGCCCTGGTTTTGTCTAGGATTTGGTCCAGTGAGGCTTCCTATGGGTCTGATTGTCTTTCCTTCTCTGACAGCTCCGCTTTGGAGAACTGAGAAGGCTGAAGGAAGCTTCACACATTCTCCACTCTAGCTGCAACACCTACTGAAAAACAGACCCCTCCTCGTAGATGTGAACTAACCAGTGAGGAAAATCTCCACCGAGTGCAGGGGATCCATCCCCAATCTGATTCAAGTTCTGTTGGTGCACTATTCCTGCAGAAAGGAAGTCATCAGAAAGAAGCCTGAGATTCAGAGGACCCACCAAGAATTACTCAGAATCCTGACATTGGTCAGCAGGTGGACCCTGAGTGGTGCACAGCAGCAAGGGGAGGATATGCTGCTGAGCAAGGCTTACTCTGCCAGTTTACTCTCCAAGTCTTTAGTAAGCCGGCTGAGACCTCCATATGTGGTGAGGAATGTCACAAGAAAGACTGTACTGATGTTGTGCTGTAGACTATACACACCCCAGGGAAAAGAACAGGATTCCCTCTCCTGTGCAGTGCTGAGGTGGACTCCATGTCACAGGAAAGTGTTGCTGAAGATAATGCACTACAGAGACTACAGCATCCCTCACCCGTGTTAGTCATTGATCGTCCATAAAGAAAATGTCTGGGGACTCTCCAGTTTCACAGCCTGGACTGGCATTTCAGTCCTGAGGATGGGTTTATAGAGGAGGACAGGTCATTTTTGGTGTCCTTAGAGAGCCAGATGCTCTCGATTGATTTTTTGGATCTAGAATTAGAGAATGTTTTTAGCTTAATTGGAGTGGGAGTTCTGGTTTGGGTTTGGTTTTTATTTGCTTGGATATTTTTTCTTTGCTTTTGTTTAAATTTTGTTGTTAGTTTTTAAATAATTTATTCTTGTTGTTTTAATAGTTGGTTAAAGCTCTACACTGTATATACTGACTACCCTTTCTAAAGACCCTATTGAGTATAATGACTGTTTTTATGAATAAAAGCAAGTTTCAACTCCTCAATTTTACTACCCTTCTTGAGTAAGGTGTGGGGTTGCTCTCCTGTGACTCTAGAACTCATGGGCAGAGATGGATTTCTGCATGTTCCAGGAGCCTTGGTTACTCAGTGAGTTCGCATCCAGGCAGGTCGACACAGGAGGGTAGTACCTTGGATGTGGATGGCCTTATCTACTCCTGTCTTTACTACCTAGACTTTATGTCACAGTCAGATTTAAGAGAATGTAATGAAGAAGGGCTCTGGAAAGAAAGGAACTCCCCGTTCTGCACCACATTAGTTCTGTCCCATTCTCCAGTCACAATTGCCCATTGTGATGCTGGGATAGCAAACCAGTGAACATGGCCTTTGAAATACATGAGCATAGTATACCCACAGCAGAAGGGAACTGCTCAGCTACAAGTTTGTATTCTGGAGATGTCTTCCAACCTCTCACTCCTAAACCATGGCTGTTACATTGTGGAGCTGCAGAGTAAGGGCCTGCTCCAGCACTGTCATCTACTTACAGTAGGAATATCGGGAACTGTGTCAGAAGGATTCTTTCAAAGCTCCAAAATGTTCTTACCCATTGGATCCTGTCACAAAACAGTTGATCAAATTCCATAAGGCTGTCTCATATAGGATACTCAAAACATCATTCCATCTGCTAAATTTAAGAAGTATGAGTTTAGGGTTTGGAGAGATTGTTCGGTAGTTAAGGGCACTTGGGTTTGGTTCCCAGCACCCATTAGGGGGCTCACATTCTTTTGAAACTAAAATTCCAGGTGACCTAATACCTTCTGACCTCAGCACCAAGCATGCATGTAGAGCATATACATGTAGAGAAAACATTCACACACAAGCATACATGTAAACATAAATGTGAATTTTACAAACTAACTTAATGCTACAAGGCAGATGAGAAATCTTGTCTACTTTTACTATTAAATAATATTTTCAGATTTTTCTCAGGCTAAGAATTTAGCATACTACTTTTGCATCAAATTCCAAGGTTCCTTTTTTATTTTTTTCTAATAAGATCAAATTTCCTCAATACCCTAGAGTAAAAGTTTGATTATAAATATCCAACAGTATAAAAAGTACAAGAAAAGGGAGGAAAATGGAGAAAACTGTATAGCTCAATAAAAACAGTAAAAAAGAAAAAAGAGGTACAGTTATCGTAAATGCTTCCTCTTCTTTAAATTTAATCAGTTTGTAGACTAGTTTCAGTGCTATTTTTCAGTGCGAATTACGATAAAGAGTACAGGTCTGAGTCATCAGAACTTCGGTAATGCTGTAGCATTTCGAAATATTTAACTATCTCTAGGGGCAGCTCATGCTACTGAATTATGACAAATTGTCATGAGAAGAAATAGTGTACCCAGACATTTTAAAATGCTGCAGCCACTGCCTCTCCACAGAAAGACCAGACTACATGTGGTTTATCATATAACAGTATCAACTCTGTCCCCAGAAATCCTCCTAATTTCATTTATTGGGTGGTGTTAAACAATTAAAAAGACTCTTTACAGCACCGTTCAGCTTTCCTATGAAATACTTGGCATCCTAAATATTCTGTACACTTTTTCTTGCAGTAAACTAAGCACTGGCTTAGAGTTTGATGGGTGGGCGAATGTGTATCCAATTTAAAACTGTATTAGAAGCTGTCTTTTAGCAGGATGGTAGGTATCCAAGTTAAAAATAGAAAGGTCAGTTTGTTATTTTGTAGTCTTTTCAAAGTTTAAATTGTTCTTTGTCCCCTTCTACATGATGCTCAGTCACCATTCCTGAGTGGAGATGGGAGAGGTTTCTCAGGCTCTGCTTTCTACTGCTGCAGCAAGACTTGAAGAGATGTGTATCATTGAGAACTTCCAATTCAGCCCTTATACAGGATCCCACAACATATTCTGTATTTTCTAGTAGGTAATATACAAAATGTAAAACCTTGAATATTATTAGAACTAGAAGTCATCTCTGTATCTGAGCTGTCATCTGATAGGTTACTGTAGCAGGGAAACTGAACTGGAGAGCAGTTGAACTGTGTTGGTATTTTGATGGGGATTGCATTGAATCTACAGATGGCTTTTGGTAGGATTGCCATTTTTATTATGATGATCGTAACTATCCAAGAGCATGGGAGATCTTTCCATTTTCTGGTATCTTCTTCAATTTCTTTTTTCAAAGACTTACTCAAATAGGTCTTTCACTTCTTTGTTTAGGGATACACCAAGATATTTTATTTTATTTGTGGCTATTATAAAGGGTGATGTTTTTCTGATTTCTTTCTCAGCTTCTTTATCATTTGTAAATAGGAGGGCCACTGATTTTTTTTTGAGTTGATCTTGTATCATGCCACATTACTGAAGGTATTTATCAGTTGTCGAAGTTCCCTAGTAGAGTTTTGATACTATCATATCATCTGCAAATAACAAAAGTTTGACTTCTTTCTTTCCATTTTGAATCCACTTGTTCTCCTTTTGTTGACTTACTGCTCTAGCCAGAACTTCAAGAACAATGTTGAATAGTTACGAAGAGAGTGGACAGCCTTGTCTTGTTTCTGATTTTAGTGGAATCGCTTTGAGTTTTTCTCCATTAATTTGATGTTGACTATCTGTTTGCTGTCTATTGCTTTTATTGTGTTTAGATATGTTTAAAATCATTTTATTTTTCTTCTTCTGGGGTAGGTTGATCTTAGTCTTCCCGATGTATGGCTACTGGGTTCTGGTGTTACCATGTTGATTTTTAGGCTGTTGGATGAATTCTTTCATTGGCACCTACCCATCTCTTCCTTCAATTGATGCCATTATTGTCTTTGTATAGTGGTCTAATTCTTGCAGTGGCTGTCTGTGTCTTGGAAACTGTTCTTTGTCTGTTGTATACTGTCACTGTCTGTGTGGCAGGGGTTTTGGTGCAGCCTACCTGCAGGAAACTGTCCTGCTGGCTGGCAAGAAAAGCTGAGGCAGGTAGAAGAGGGCTCTGGGGATTTGCCATGGTTTGGAGGGCCTAGATAGTTTGGTGTCCTTCTGGATGGCTGGTCACTCACCTGTTTGCTTCTCTATAGTAGCAGGCTGTGTTTCACCTTTCCACTGAGGTTGTGGGGGGCGGAGATATGGCAGTTTTGGGGAAGGGTGGGATTTGTAGCTTACAGGGTCTGATGGTCGGGGTGGGGAAACTCTCCTGTCGACTGGCTAATGATGCAGAGGCAGGTGTGGGAGGGACCCAGGGTTTTGTCACAGTATGGAGGGCCTAGAGAGGGGATGTTCTGCCAGCTGGCTAGCCACTCACCTCTTGGTCCTCTCTCTGTAGCAGCAGGCTGTGCTTCATTATGTTCTAATATTTATCTTCTTCCATCTATATGCTTTTTTTCCTCAGGCTACTTTGTCCATAGTTCTCCATGTTTCTATTTCTTCTGAGGCCTCTTTGTGCCTAAATTTCATATTATAATCCGAAAATATATTTCAGCATTCCCTGAATTTTGACTGACCATTGCTCTGTCTGCTGTTTTTTCTATTCTAGTAAGTAGGAGCTGGTAAATTGTACTGAAACAATGACATAGGGGAGACATGGAATCCAGTACTCTTACCAAGCCCCCACCAGTCACCAAATTCTGTTTTTACCATGTCTCTTTCTGTAGAAAACAGGCTCATTTAATGATGTTTGTATTCTCACAGTAGCATTTTACTTATTGTATAGGGGGAATCTGGTAAAGATAATCAGATACCTTGTTCATTATCTCATGTGGATGTTAGACCATGTTAGAGAGGGACGTAGTGCAGGTAGTTCCCTTGTATGCAGGACATTCTCATACTGTATAATCTGAAGTACAATTTGGACTTTGTTGTTCTTGCCAGCTGGTGTCTCTTCAGCAGGATGGTCTTATTTGTTTCTCTTCCCTCTTTAACATTTTGTGAGTGATTTGTTCCTACACTTAACTTTACCATAGGTTTTTTTTCTTTTTCATTTCTGTCTCCATGGTTATCTAATTGACTCACAGCTTTCTATGTAGTAGCTCTCTATGACCTTTGGTCACAGTCATTTCCCCAAACATTTACTATTGTTTGTTTTTCCTCTTAGAAGAAGCAGATTCATTTCTAATTTTTATAATTAATGATTTGTTAATGTGTACCATACATTATACAATCTAGCTATAAACTAAGCAGAATATAATATAAAGTAAAATATAGAGTTTAGTTTTGCTTTTTGATGATGCTTAGTGATTTGGATTCTCAATAACTTAGACTTGCCTACTAGCTATTTACTGATAAACAGAGAAAGGTCTCAAATATACTGTTGGGAGTGCAACATTTTTAGGTAAGTAAAAGTAATATCTTTTACACATGACACTTTTTGTGATGTTAAAAGTCATGTAATAATTTGCTGGATACAACAATGAAATTATGTTTATCATAATCAACACTAAGTTAAGTATGTTGGTTGATGTTTTTCTTCTACTCTAGACTAAAGTGTATTAAAAAGTAGTATATTTTGTTTGTGTATAAAGGTACATCTGTGAACCCTTGTCTGCAGTACTACAGAGTGTGCAGACAACAGAACCCTTGCTTTGCACAGGTCCCTCTCCTCCTTCACACCCTCAGTACCAGCTGTATCCTTTTCACTGATCCTTAGAGGTTTAAGTGAAAATAATATAGACTGTGAATGTAACAAGTCAGATATTAACAAATGTGGAAGAATTCCCACTGGCTTGGCACCAATCCCTGCTAGGCTACACCCGGCCTCGCTTTGGAGTTAGCACATAGGAACTTCTGTCTTCTTCTTGTTCTTTTTGTCTGTTTGGATAATTATTTTATCCAGCATTTTGCTCAAAGGTAATGGCTATCATTAAAGTCAACATATGTTGCTTTTAGAAAAGTGACTGATATTTCTTGATTCATTCAGGAAGGCTCTTTCTTTTGATCAGAGAATTGAACTCATTGATATTTAAAGGCATTATTATCATATTGTAGGATCTGGACATTACACAGAGAACCAAATGAGAAGGGTCTATTGGGACTCACAAAGAATAAAGTGGCAATCATTGATCCTGCCATGAATTGGCACTAAGTTTTCGGTATGCATATATGTAATGGCTGTTTAGATTGGGTATTTGTAGGATTCCTAGAAGTGGCAGTAGCTGTATTGCTGACTTTTTTGCCTGCTCTTGGGACTCTTTTGCTCCAACTTGGTTGTCTCTTCCATGCTTAACATGATAGTTTTTTCCTTTGCTTGTTGCATATTGATATGCTGCATTTGGTCCTATACTTGGGAAGCCTGTTCTTATGTAAACAGAAATGGAGAAACAGCATATCTGGGTGAAGGGATATGGGAAAAGACTAAGAATGGTGGAATGGGAGGCTCTAGTCAAGATGTCTTGCATTATAGAAAAGCAAATACA
Organism: Myodes glareolus; assembly: GCF_982192425.1. NCBI lineage: Eukaryota > Metazoa > Chordata > Mammalia > Rodentia > Cricetidae > Myodes > Myodes glareolus. The sequence goes on along the minus strand of NC_142027.1, from coordinate 91,078,811 downwards.
AATAAAACAGAAAATAATAATTATACTAATTATGATCATCTTGTTGTTGATTTTTATATTGTTTTGTTTTCAATGTCATGATTAAATAGTAAGCACAGCTTTGCTTTTCTCTCTACAGTCCCTTCGATATGCTCATTCCTCACTTTAGTCAGAGATGATTTTTCCTATTATTTCTTTATATTTAGTTGATAGTAATTTACTTCAGGCTGCTTACATCATGAAAGTTTTCCTCTTTGTCCTTCAAATGAGGGAAAATGATTCACTGGGAACAGAGAGGCAGGGACAGAGAGAACAAAGGGATCCTGAAGAAATGCAAAGAGTGTTAATATCTCAGACAGAACCACGAAGAGCAATGGTGAGTCCCTGGTGTTGCATCAGAAACTATGATGTTCCATTTGGGACCAGGGAAAACCATGAGCTACCAGGAGATTTTAGCATGCAATCATTTGCCAGGCAAGTGCAAAGAATCACGACCAACTCACAGTACCAGCATCTCACATAAACAATCACTTCTCAGGGTCTGTTCAAATACATCCTGGGAGCTCACTTATGAATGCCTCAATCCCTGAGTTTTGTGACTCTGGCCGCAGGCTCAGGATTTCAATTGGAGATAGTACAATTGTATGAGTCTCTATCACACTCCTGCCCAGGCATCAGGTTTTGCTCTGGGAAGAACCGAGAGACATAAGTTGGAAAACAAAGAAATCCGATAGGTTTAGCCGCCTAGAACACATGATCTTATAGGAATGAAGCTGGGGGTGGAAACATGAATGCTAAGGTTTGGGACAGTCTGTACTGAGCTTTTCTTTCAGTAACAACCAAGCGGTTCTGATGGTTTCTCTTATCCTTCGGCCTCAGTTTACAGTCAGTCAACCTGTCAGAAGCTACTTGCCCAGAAAGTCACTTTATGGTCTACTCAATACCAGGTTATTGAATGGGGCCTCCAAACCCAAAATCCAAATATTTGTATTTATTTGTTCTTTGCCTTTGTGACTCTGATGCCAAGTCAAGTGCATGCAAGGGTCTGAACTCAATCTGTGTATTAAACTCATGAATACTTTTAAATCAAATATATGGCGATTGTAAAGGAAGAAGAAAAGTGACATCCTTTGTACTAGTGATAAGGGTAAGAGTAGTGGGCTGGAGGGCACTTGCAGCTTCCCTGGGCCAGCTTTCAATTTGTGGATTCATCCTTTCAAGCCTGGAGAAGGTGATACATCCCCAAACGAAATCTGGTCAAGGTGGAGCCTCTCCTGGCTCCTGAGGCCCTTTGTGCCTAGTCTTACATGTTAGGTTGATATCCATGGCAAACTAGCTCTTTTCTGAAGGGAAATGGAGGAGGAGTGGATCTGGAGTAGAGGAGGTGGGGACTTGGCAGAGTGGAGGGAGAGGAAATTGTAATCAATTGAGAGAATGATAATAATTAAAATTCCTGGTGAAATCACTGAGAAAATGGCACAGGATTTCGGAGGTGTCGAAGAGTTGGAAAGAACTCACTGGGTCCTGTTTTGTTGCCTTCAAGTTAACAAGAGGAAACTTTTATGTGTAAGCGAGTGTGAGTGTTACAGCTCTGGAGTTGCAAAGATATCCTGACTTATCAGGAAGCCAGGGTGTACCTGAAGTCACAACAGGACAGCTCTAGGAGGGTAGAGCCACAATAGGACAGGACAGGAAGCTGGAGCCACAATAGGACAGCTCAGACCTGGAGGAAAAGGTGTCCTGACTTTTTAAAAGCCAGGCTACAAGAAGTTGGAGTGCAGTGGGGAATGGTCTCCCCGCAGGATATAGCAATCTAGCTCCTCTCCTTGAGAGCCACTATAGCTGAGCTCTTCTCAGTTTCCCTAAGGAAGCTATCGGCTTCTTCTTCAGTTCAAGATATTACTTCTGCTAACACTCTGTTAAACCGAAAGCCCCCCTGACAGAAATGTAGCAATCTCCTCTCCCACTCTGACTAAAAGTTGTTACTTTTTTTTTTGCTCATCCCAGCTAAGGAAAAGTCTCAGCAAGATTCTTCTGCTCTGCTCAGCTATGCTCAACCCCAGTAAGGGAACATTGCAGCAAGGTTTTTCTGCTTAGTCCCCTAAGGGACGTCCCAGCCAGGTTCTTCTGCTCTGCTCAGCCTTGCTCAGCTCCCCAAGGGTGCGGCTCAGTAAGGTTGTTTAGGTTCATTCCCCGAAAGGATGTCCCAGTTAGGTTTTTCTGTGGGGATGTGGGGTGAATGAAAATCTTTACCCAAGACTCCTTTGAGAAAGAGATTTATTTGGGAAGCAGGAGTCCTGGAGAATGGCACACAACTGAACAGGCAGAGGGGTTTATATAAGGCTTCTTAGGGGCAGAGTTTTCCCAGGAAAAAGATCTTCTGCTCAGGGATGGATTAGTTTTGTTGGTCAGGGACAGAGATGGCTCTGACTTCAGGGCCAGTTTCTTTCACTGATCCTTTTTAGCCTTTTGGGTCTCATTTTAGAGCCAGGGCATATTTCTTTCATTGGTTCTGATTCTAGGGACAAAGTGTGTTTCTTTGGCTCTGGTTTCAGAGTCAGAGCATGTTTCATTGGTTCTGGGTTTAGGGATAAAGTATTTCTTTCACAGGTTCAGGTTTCAGATCCTGATCCTGGATGTGTTTCTTCCACTCGAGCCAGAGTGGTTTTTTTTTTTTTTTTTTTGACTGACCCTTCTATGGTGTGGGAGAATTGTCTGTATCTGTCAATCATATTTTAATAAAACGCTGATTGGCCAGGCAGGCAGTATAGGCGGGAAAGCCAGACAGGAACTAGGGGTGGAGCAATGAGAACAGGAGAATTCTGGGAAGCAGGGAGGTTCCTCAGCCATTCCTGCGCAGACCACCGGAGAGGCAACTTGTAAGCTGTCACACTGAGAAAGGTACTGAGCCCATGTGGCTAACATAGATAAGGATAATGGGGTAACATAAGTTATAAGAGCTAATAAGTAGCCTGACCTAATGGACCAATCAGCTTTATAACTTATAGAGATCTCTGTGTGGTTGATTTTCCTTTGGGGCTTGCCAGCTGTGGAGCACTGGGCGGGACAGATACCCCAACAAGCCGGCCCGTCATGTTACACTTCTACTCTGCATTATGTCCTGTAATTGATTTCTTGGACTCTTGAGATCTTGCCATTTCTACTTTATTAATAAATAGGAAAGATGGCTCAGAGATTAGGAACACTGACTGCTCATCCAGAGGTCCAGAACTCAGTTCCCAGCAATTACATGCTGATTCACAACCATCTATAATAAAATTTGCTGCCTTCTTTTGGCCTGAAGGCATATATGTAGGCAAAACTCTGTGTATATAACAAATGAATCTAATAATAATACACACATATATGCATACACACATATAATATATATTGACTTCCACAGTTTATCCCCACATGTCCATACACACACCATGCTATGGCACATGTGGAGCAAAACCACAGTCACCTAAAACCTTTTAGAACTCATGCCACAGAGGTGAGAATCACAGTCAGAGAGCAATAAATACGTGTGTTGAGCATGCTTTCTCCGTTTATGCAGTCCTGGACCCTACCTCATGGATGGTGCCGATATAGGGCTTTAGCAGGTAGACTAGTCAGGGTTCCCTAGAGTGCAAGAACTTATAATCTGAATTTTTCTTTCAATATATACATTTTATCTCAATATATATTATATCTATATCTCTCCCCATGTATAGAGGGAAATTATTAGAATGACTTATAGCTATTCCAACAAGGACTGGCTATGAATAGAAATTTCCAAGAATCCAGAATTTTCTGAGCCAATGACGCTGGTCTTCTGTAGACTCTGGAATCCTGAATTAGAAGCTAATGTTAGTGAAGGAATCAATGTACTAGCAAGGCAAGGGCAAGCAAAGAACAAAGGCTTCCTTCTTCCATGTCTTCCCATATCAAGAATCCTTTGAAAACATGTTTTACTGCCTCAAGGTCTGGATCAAAGGTGTGTGTCTTCCGACCTCAAAGGTCTGGACTAGAAGTAAATTCAACCACTTCAAACTAAGCAAATTATCATAGGCAAACTCTCCATTTCTAAATTGTAGTTCGTTCTAGATGTAATGAAGTTGACCTCCAGGAATAGCCACCACGGGGACCTTTCACAGACCAGTTGTGCAGACACAACTATCTGATGCTCACAGACATAAAAGAGAGATGACCCAGGACCAGTGGGCCCTGATTTTGCTCTTATACCCGTAAAAATATAAGTTGTGGGCATGGGAGTATGCAAAGTAGATATACTCTTCATTTAGAATTGTTAAAGAAAAGAAGAATCTGAGAATTTTTATGGAAAAATAAGAAAAGGAGAAATGAAAAAACTTTAATAGAGAAACTCTTGAGAGAGGGAGAGGTTTCCAGGAGAGCAAAAAGTGTCTCAAATCCATTGTCTAAAGATGTTATAGGTAGTGGTTCTCAACCTTCTTAATGCTGTGACCCTTTAATACAGGTCCTCATTTTGTGGTGACCCCAACCATAAAATTATTTTATTACTACTTCATAAATGTAATTTTCTACTTTTATGAATCTCAATTCAAATATCTGACATGCAGGATATCTGATATTCTACACCTAAAGGTTGCTACCCACAGGTTGAGAACCACTGTTTTAGTACAAGGCAAGAACTGGTCTAAAGCTGTGGTAACCTCTACAGATTTGGTTAATTTTTTAGGTGGTCATGTGTTGAGCCAATGGAGGGCTCATGTGCTTTGTTAACACTCACCTAGCCCAGCCATGGAGAAGCCTGTGTAATGCTCCCTGCCACTGAAGTTAGGGAAATATGAAACCCTCTTTCCCCATCTCCAACTTATGTTTCATTGACTGTTGATCTTTTCTATCTGTTAGTCACTGCGTGGAGTTGTTACAAGTCCAACCTTGTAGGTATCTCAAGTGCTGTCGCTGCATTAAGCTCTCTTTGTTCTTACATTTGCATGACTTACCATGAGGAGAGTGAACTCTGTCCCAGCCATCAAGAGGTAGCCACGGACTTTCTCAGTTACCTCACATTCAGATTCATGTCAACAGAGTGAGCTTGTAGGTAAGTGGAAGCCTCTTGATAGAAGCCATATTGACCTATAAATTAGTCTTTTGAAATCAGCAGCATCAGGAGGAAGGATGAATACAAGGAATAATTCCTTACGTCTTTTCAGGACCTTGAGAGGTCAACTGTGCTGGTCCAGAGCCTTGTCCTTCTTACCTGCTTACTTTGACTTTCTCATGCAGAGAACAAGCCATATTATCCATTTTCTCATTACCCTAGACTCTTCTCATTTTCAATCCAGCATCTGTTCTCATGGCAACATCTGTGAGCAAAATTAATATCCACACCATGGGCCCACTCCCCTTAGTACCTTCAAAGAGCAACTTCTATACCAGTTCAGCCTGGATTGAGGGTGGGTTTTCCACCTCAGTTAATCCAATCGGAGAAGCCGTCACAAACACACCCAGAGATTTGTTTCCATAGTGATTCCAAGTCCCTTCAAACTGACAAGCAAGATTAATCATCACAACATGCTTTCATGTATCTGGAAATACTCCACAAGCTGCTGCATGAAGCAGGGCATAGCTTGTTTCTGGTCTCGGTCTACTGCCTATGATAGGAGATTCTCTCTTCCCTTTCTAGCCATTTCCCAGGTCTCCTAAATTAAAGAATTCTGAGTATGAGTATAAGATAAAAATACAAGGCACCCAACTGAAATTAAATTTCATATAAAAATTAATTTCACTGCAAATTTGCGTGGGGCATACACTATACTGTCACCTGAAATCCAAGTGAATGGGAACACCTGTGTTTCGTGTTTGTGAAATCAAGTAAACCTAGGTGAAGTGTTTTTTGGCTTTGTTTTCTCCACACTATTTCAATGCTGGAACAAAGCATTAAACAATACCCGCAGATCCACCATGAACTACCTGTCCTTATCGAAACTGGCATGCTTTTGGGCACTACTGCCAAATCACAGCCTATTGTAGCACCTACCTCACACTTGTAAGCTCCATGAGTTTTTCTATGGTCACAAACCCAGTGTCTGTAGACATGGCCCCTTGTCTCCATGAGTCTTTCTATGGTCACAATCCCAGTGTCTGTAGACACGGCCTCTCATCTCCATGAGTCTTTCTATGGTCACAATCCCAGTGTCTGTAGACATGGCCTCTCATCTCCATAAGTCTTTCTATGATCGCAGTCCCAGTGTCTGCAGACATGGCCCTTCAATACCTTTGCTTCTGATTTCCTTTACTTTATTATTTCGGAACCTGCTTCTTCATTCCAAATCAACAATAGAGACTGTGGAGGGTTTTCTTTTGTAATATTAGAACAACTAAAGATGTTTTCCTGAGAGAGAATTAGCAAAGAAGTCAAGATCCTGACGGGTTCACCCACTGAGACAATGTGTCTGAGCTAATGGGAGCTCACCAACTCCAACTGGACAGGGAATGAATGAACATGGGATCAAACTAGTCCCTCTGAATGTGGTTGACAGTTGGGACAGACTGAGGGGCCAATGACAATGACACTGGGATTTGTCTCTACTACATGTATTGGCTTTTTAGGATCCTATTCTCTTTGGATGTATACCTTACTCTATGTGGATGTAGTGGGGGAGGGTCTTTGAATTTCTTATTGGGTAGGGTGCCTTGCCCTTTCTAAAGATTGGAGGGAGTTGGGGGGGCTGTGAAGGGAGTAGAAAGGAAGTGGGAAGAGAGGAAGAAGTGGGAATTTGGATTTTTTAAGTAATAAATTAAAATAATATTAATAAAATATGTATCTTTGAGTATAGAATGGGCCCAGTTCTGTGGACACTGAATAAAAGCTATCTAAAAGGTACATTTGCTCCTCACCATTGTAAATGCAGGTGTCCTGACGCAGAAGTTCCAGGTTTGTTTCAGAAAGTTTCTTGAAATCAGGAACTAGATCTAATAGTTGGGAGTGTTATTGATTTTTCCTTAACAATATTTTGTCTACTGCACTCAACATGAGGACTTACAGGAAAGCACCATCAATTCGTGTTTAGCACATTGAGAGACGGCTACTAAATGTATGTGGAAAACAATTCCAGCCCCAAAAGAATTTCTAACCAGAAGACAGAATTATGAACAAGGCACAAAATAAAACAAACATTAAGTAAGGAATCAAGGGGCTGGAGAGATGGCTCAGTGGTTAAGAGCCCTTGCTGCTATTGCAGACAGCCTGTGTTCAGTTCCCAGCACCTATGCCAGGCAACTCATAACCAACTGTAATTTCAACTCATGGAGGCCCTCGTTTAGCCTCCATGGATGCGTACACACACACACACATACACACACACACACATACACACACACACACACACACACGAATATATGAACATATATCTCTTTTAAAAAGTAAATATGCAATCAGCATTACAACTAGAAAAGCACATTTTAAGATGTTCATTTAAGTGGCACCATGATTGTGTGGCCTTGATATGCAGAATATTTTCACAAGTGTTTCACACTTTGTCTTTTACCTAGAAGATTTTCAAATGTGCTTTGTACAAAATAGCATGTTAACCCCATGTGTTCTTCCCTACAGGTTTTTTTTGTCTTCTTTCATGGTACTTTAATTTCTTCTTTTTTCTAATCCATTAAGAATTTTGTGTAATGGAAATAAAAAATAAAGTAAAATAAAGTTAAAATCTTTCTTCCTTCCACTATTTATTCAATGATTTCTACTGGGCACCTGCCTGTGAGAGAACTTACAGATGGATTAACTGCAGTTGACAAGAACACAGTTCTAGAGCAGCAGAGATGGCTCAGTGGTTAAGAGCACTGGTTGCTCTTGTAGAGGACCTGGGTTCAGTTCCCAGCACTCACTTGGCAGTTTGCACCCATCTATAACCCTAGTGGTAGGGGGATCTGATGTCCTCTTCTGACCTCTAAGGGCACTAAGAACACATTGCATCACAGATGCATGTAGGCAAACGCTCTTTGGCATAAAAAAAAAAAATAAGAGAAAACCAACTCTACAAATAAAGATAAATTTCCGTGGCATAAATTTGAATGAATTTATGAACGAATGAATGAAATGGAGGAAACTTTCTTTTCCAAAGCCCTCAGATTGGATGTCCAGACTGTCATTGATGTGTCTTTAATTCCGTCGAATGTTTTCTAAAGTGTCACAGGGCGTGAGAACAAAGGACAAGGATTACAACATGAATTACCCATGCTGGACAGGGACATGGGAACTGGGGTGGAGGGGCTGCTGCGCGCGCTACGCGGGTGATTATTTCTGGCTCCATTCGGGTACCGTAGTCCCCGATCCGGAAGTCGTCCGCTGCCGGAAGTGACCCGCGGTTTGGAGCTCGCGGGAAACTCGTCTAGCTGCCTGGCGCACCGGTGGGACTCCAGCTGCCATGAGCCTCTGGGTGGACAAATACCGGCCGTGCTCCCTCGCCCGACTGGACTATCACAAGGAACAGGCGGTGCAGCTGCGCAACCTGGTGAGCAGACCGGGAGCGGGGAGGCCGGCACGTTCCGCCGCTTCCCGAAAAGCCCGCGGGGGAAGGGAGTGAGAAGGCGGGCGCTCCAGGGTTAGCGGGGGACCCAAAGTGACAAGTTCCCCGGAGTGCTGCTTCTGCTGCCCGGGGTCCCTTGAGCTTGGGGTGCGGACCTGGCGGAGGCTGCAAACCCCGGTTGTCTGAGGAGCTGGGGCCGACAGGCTCTCCTGCTTCTGGTAGCTAGATGGCAGGCTGATGGAGGGGACAGTTCCCTGCACCCTGTTCGTAGTTACTAACTTCTTTGGAATCACAGCTAAGGCCTTTCTGAAAACGAGGACTTATTTTACCTAGTGCTTCTATCCTCCATATGAGAGTTTTTGAAAGAATCGGGAGGGACGTGGAAGATATGTTTTAGTTGTCTCTTTTTGTTGTTGTTGTTGTTGTTATAATGTGTGCAATAATGTAAACTTCGAGCATTATACTTCTTGTGTATGCACACCAGTTTTTACAGTAGATTTAAGGTTAAGTTTCCTACCCATAGGATGGACAGGCTTTTTTTTTTTTTTTTTTTTTTTTTTTTTTTTTTTGTTGTTGTTCCTGTGGCTACTTGTTTATATTCTTAGGGCAGGGGGTTAATATACTATTTCTACGCGTTAATGAATTTACTTTTAAACAGTCTACATCTTCTCATCGGATCAAGCCCCCATGCCCTTAGTGCCCTTTAGTTTGATGCCATTCTCTTCCTGCTGTTTGATAACATACTCTTTCCCATTGCATCCCTTATGTGCAGTCTTCCTGTACCCCCTAAATGAACTTGCAAGGGAATCAGTGTACCCCCTTCTTAGCAAAAAAAAAATAATTTTGAGAACCCAGGCAAGACAGTTATAGAGATCTGTTCCACAGTCCCATCAGCCCTCATTTTTGAAAGTGCCCTTCAGAGAACTTGCTGAGGGAGTTCCTGGCTTTAAGCATTTAGTGTTGTGCCTTGAATGTTCTGTGTTGTGCGTGCAAGTTAGATTAAATTAGTGCCCAGAGAAAGCAAACATTAGAGTTTGATAAATTTTCTATTGAAGTTAGATAGTAAACAAAATACCTTAGTACTTTAGAAGTAGTTTACTTAACCTGGAGCACCTGAGTTTGACCAATTAAAATGCTGTGTTCTTTCTTCCCTAGGTGCAGTGTGGTGACTTTCCTCACCTCCTAGTATATGGGCCATCAGGTGCTGGAAAAAAGACAGGAATTATGTGTATCCTACAAGAACCTTATGGTATCGGGGTGAAAAAATTGAGAACTGAGCATCAAGCTATCACTGTAAGCATTTCTTGTCAGTGCTCAGCAGATGTTTCTGGCAAGGATTTTCTTTTCTTTTATTGAGCTATACATTTTTCTCTGCTCCCCTACCTTCCTCTTCCCTCCCCTTCAACTCTCTCCCACGGTCCCCATGCTCCCAATTTACTCAGGAGATCTTGTCTTTTTCAACTTCCCATGTAGATTAGATTAGATCAATGTATGTCTCTTTTAGGGTCCTCATTGTTGTCTCGGTTTTCTAGGATTCTGAATTGCAGACTTTTTTTTTTATGTCTCAAAGCCACTTATGAGTGAGTACATATGATATTTCTCTTTCTGGGCCTGGGTTACCTCAATCAGCATGATGTTTTCTAGATCCATCCATTTGCCTGTGAATTCCAAGATGTCTTTATTTTTTTTTCTTCTGTGTAGTACTCCGTTGTGTAAATGTACCACATTTTCCTTATCCATTCTTCAGTCAAGGGGCATTTAGGTGTTTCAGGTTCTGGCTGTGACAAACAATGGTGCTATGAACATAATTGAGCACATGTTCTTGTAGCACGATTGAGTATCCTTTGGATACATACCCAAAAGTGGTATTACTGGGTCTTGAGGAAGGTTGTTTCCTAATTTTCTGAGAAATCGCTACACTGACATCCAAAGGGACTGTACCAGCTTGCATTCCCACCAGCAATGCAGAAGTGTTCCCTTTACCCCACAACCTCTCCAGCATAAGTTGTCATCAGTGTTTTTGATCTTGGTCATTCTTACAGGTATAAAATGAAATCTCAGAGTTATTTTGATTTGCATTTCTCTGATAACTGAGGTTGTTGAGTATTTCTTTAAGTGCCTTTCAACCATGTTAGGTTATTCTGTTGAGTGTTCTCTGTTTAGGTCTGTACTATATTTTTTTTTATTGGACTATTATTATTATTTTTGATGACCAGTTTCTTGATTTCTTTGTATACTTTGGAGATCAAACCTCTAACTGATGTAGGGTTGGTGAAAATCTTTTCTCATTCTGTAGGCTGTCGTTTTGTCTTGTTAACCGTGTCCTTTGCTTTACAGAAGCTTTTCAGTTTCAGGAGGTCCAATTTATTAATTGTTTCAATCAGTGTCTGTACTACTGGGATTATATTTAGGGAGTGGTCTCCTGTGCCAATGTGTTCAAGTGTACTTCCCACTTTCTCTTTTAAAAGGTTGAGTGTGGCAGTATGTTCAGTTCTTTCATCCATTTGAATTTGAGTTTTGTGCATGGTGATAGATAAGGGTCTATTTTCATTCTTCTACATGTTGATATCCAGTTATGCCAGCACCATTTATTAAATATGCTTTCTTTTTTTCTGTTTGATATTTTTTGCTTCTTAGTCAAAAATCAGGTGTTCGTAGGTGTGCGGATTAATATCTGGGTCTTTGATTGGTCCTTCTGTCTGTTTTTATGCATATACAAGGCTGTTTTCAGTACTGTAGCTCTGTAGTAGAGTTTGAAGTCAAGGATTGTGATGGCTCCAGAAGTTCTTTTATTGTACAGGATTGTTTTGCCTATCCTTGGTTTTTTGCTTTTCCATATGTAGTTGAGTACTGTTTTTATGAGGTTTATGAATAATTTTGCTGGAATTTTGATGGACATTGTGTTGAATCTGTAGATTGCTTTTGGTAAGATTGCCATTTTTACTTTGTTAATTCTATCTACCCAAGAGCATGAGAGATCTTTCCACTTTCTGGTGTCTTCTTCAAGTTCTTACTTCAAGATTTAAAGTTCTTGTCATATAAGTTTTCCAATTGTTTGGTTAGAGTTATTCTGAGAAATTTTATGCTATTTGTGGCTATTGTAAAGGGTGATGTTTCTCTGATTTCTTTTTCAGTCCATTTATCTTCTGTGTAAAGGAGAGATACTGATTTTTTTTTTTTAAGTCAATCTGGGATCCTGCTACATTACTGAAAGTGTTCATGAATTGTAGAAGTTCCTTGGTAGAATTTTTGGGTTGCTTACGTAAACTGTCATATCATTAGCAAGTAATGATAGTTTGACGTCTTCTTTTCTAAATGTATCCCCTTGATCTCCCTTTGGTGTCCTATTGTTTTAGCTAGGACCTCAAGAACTATACTGAATACATATGTAGAGAGTGGATAACCTTCTCTTGTTCCTGATTTCATTGGACTCGATGGGAGTTTCTCTCCATTTAGTTTGATGTTGGCTGTTGGCTTCCTGTATTTTGCCATTATTAAGTTTAGGTATGTTCTTTGTATCCTTGCTCTTTCCAAGACCTTTATCATGGAGGGATGTTGTATTTTGTCGTGAGCTTTTTCAGTATCTAATGAGATGATCATGTGGTGTTTATTTTTTAGTTTGTTTATATGGTGGATTGCACTGATAGATTTTCATATGTTGAACCATCCCTGCATCTCTAGGATGAAGCCGACTTGATTGTAGTGGATGATGGTTCTGATGTGTTCTTGGATTCAATTTGCCAGTATTGTTCATGAGTCTGTAATTGATCTGTAATTACAGACAAAACATTGGTCTGTAATTCTCTTTCTTAGTAATGTCTTTCTGTGGTTTGGGTATCAGGGTAATTGTAGCCTCATAAAAAAAGTTTGGCAATGTTGCTTCTGTTTCTGTTGTGTGGAATAATTTGAGGAGTATTGATATTAGTTCTTCTTTGAAAATCCTGTAGAATTCTGAGCTGAAATCATCTGGTCCTGGGCTTTTTTTGGATAGGAGATTTTTGATGCCTGTTTTTATTTCTTTAGCAGTTATAGGTCTATTTAATTTGCTTATCTGGTCTTAATTTTATTTTGGTAAGTGATATTTATCCAGAAAGTTATCCATTTCCTTTAAGTTTTCCATTTTTGTGGAGTACAGGTTTTCAAAATATGACCTGATGATTCTTTGGATTTACTCTGTGTCTGTTGTTATGTCCCACTTTTCATTTCTGATTTTTTAATTTGGATATTCTCTCTCTGCCGTTTGGTTATTTTGTATAAGAGTTTGTCCATTTTGTTGGTTTTTCTCAAAGAACCCACTCCTTGTCTCATTGATTCTTTGTATTGTCTTCTTTGTTTCTATTTTGTTGATTTTAGCTCTCAGTTCAATTATTTCCTGCCACCTTGTTCTCTTGGGTTAGTTTGCTTTTCTTGTTCTAAAGTTTTCAAATGTTCTGTTAATTCACTAGTGTCGGATTTTTCCCGCTTCTTATCTGTAGGCATTTAGTGCTATGAACTTTCCTCTTAACACTGCTTTCATTGAGTCCCGTAAATTTGCGTATGTTGGATGGTCATTTTCATTATATTTTAGAAAGTCTTTAATTTCTTCCTTTTTTTTCTTCCTTGACTCATTGATGATTCAGGTGATTATTGTTCAATTTCCATGTGCTTGTGGGCTTTCTGGAATTAGTGTTAAATTCTGATTTTTAAGCCATGGCAATCCAATAAGATTCATGGGGCTATTGCAATTTTTTTAATATCTGTTGAGGTTTGTTTTGCTATTGAGTATGTGGTCAATTTTTGAGAAGATTCCATGGGGTGCTCAGAAGAAGGTATATTTTTTTTATGTTTGGATGGAATATTCTATAGATATCTGTTAAGTCTATTTGATTCATAAATCTGTTAGTTCCCTTATTTTACTGTTAATTTTTTGTCTGATAGACCTGTACCATGGTGAGAGTGGAGTGTTGAAGTCTTCCACTATTAATGAGTGGAGTTTAATGTTTGATTTAAACATTAAATGTGCTGTTTTTTTTTTCCATATATGGGTGCCCTTGTATTTGGGGCATCGATGTTTAGTAGTGAGATGTCCTCTTGACAGATTTTTCCTGTGAATAATATGAAATATCCTTTTTTGTCTCTTTTGATTGATTTTAGTTTGAAGTCTATTGTGTTAGATATTAGGGTAGCTACATCAGATTGTTTTTTTAGGTCCATTTAATTGGAAAATGTTTTTCCCAACTTTCTATTCTGAGGCAATGTCTGTCTTTGAGGTTGAGGTGTGTTTCTTGTATGCAGCAGAAGGATGGGTTCTGTTTTCATATTCAGTCTGTTAACCTGTTTCTTTTTATAGGTGAGTTGAGTCCGTTTATATTAGGGATATTAATGACTAGTGATTGCTATCTCCTGTTCATTTAGTTTTCATTGTTGGTTATGATAATTTGTGTGTTTTTCACTTTTCTGGGATTTGCTGCTGTGCGATCATCAGTTGTTTGTGTTTTTGTTGATGCAGCCAACTTTCTTGGGTAAGAGTTTTTCTTCTAGTACTTTGTGTAAGGCTGGGTTTGTGGCTAGGTATCGGTTAAATCTGGCTTTGTCATGGAATATCTTTTTTTTCCTTCTATGGCGATCGAAAGTTTTTCTGGGTATAGTAGTCTGGGCTGGCATCCATGGTCTCTTAATGTCTGCATAGCGCAATGCTTCACCATGACTTTCTAGCTTTCATTGTCTCCATTGAGAAGTCACATGTAATTCTGATAGGTCTGCCTTTTTATGTCACTTGGCCTTTTTCCTGTGCAGCCCTTAATATTCTTTTCTTCATTCTGTATGTTTAGTGTTTTGATTATTATGTTGTAAGGGGACATTTTTTTTTTTAATCCAGTCTATTTGGTGTTCTGTAAGCTTCTTGTATTCATAGACATATCTTTCTTTAGGTTGGGAACGTTTTCTTCTATGATTTTGTAAAGTATATTTTCTGTGCTTTTGAGTTGAACTCCTTCTTCTATACCTATTATTCTTAGGTTTAGCCATTTTCATGGTGTCCCATATTGCTTGGATATTTTGTGTTAAGCTTTTGTTAGATTTGATGTTTTCTTTGACTGATGAGTCTATTTCCTCTGTTGTATATCAGTGCTTGTGATTTTCTCTTCCATCCCTTGTATTCAATTGTTTATGCTTGCATTTGTGATTTTTGATTATTTTCTCATGATTCCTGTTTCTATAGTTCTGTCAGCTTGTGTTTTCTTTATTGTCTCTATTTCAGTTTTCAAGTCTTAAGTAATTTCTTTCATATGTTTGATTGCTTTTTCTTGGTTTTCTTTAATGAATTTGTTCATGTCTTCCAAATTTTTGTTTGTCTTTTCCTCCATTCTTTGAGGGAATTTTTCATTTCCTCTTTAAGGGCCTCAAACATTTTCCTAAAGGTATTCTTAGGTCATTTTCTTCTGCTTCATCTATATTTGGTTCTTCAGGTCTTGCTGTTGTAGTGTCACTAGATTTTACTGGTTTTGTGTTCCTGCTCTTTATGGTGTTGAGCATGTTCTTTCCTTGTCTACCCATCTTTTCTTCTAATTCTTGTAGCTGGGATGTCTGTGGCTCTGGTGATCGATCTTCCAGGTGGCAGTAGATCCAAGGCTCAGGTGGTTTCTCTCTGTGGTACACTCACGGTTCCAGTCACCCCGTTAGTCTCCATGTCCCTGGAGCCTGCTCAGCACTCCTATGATTTGTTCCGCTACCGTGGAGTTTGCTGTCTCAGGCCTACTCTGTTTTAGGGTGCCGGCTCAGAATTGTTTCTGTAAATGGCCCTCGTCTGGATTCGCTCCTGCCGAGGTCCCTGGCTTGGGGTTGGTCCCACAGAGGTCCTGGCTCAGTCCTATTCCTCAGAGGTCCTAGGCTCACGCCTGGACCTATAGAGGTCTCTGGTTCCTGCTCACTCCCGCCAAGGTCCCAGACTCACCCCTGGACCATCAGAGGTTCTAGCTCAGGCCTAGTTCCTGGGAGGTCCCAGACTCACACCTGGACCTGCAGGACCCCTGGTTCTGGTCTATTCTCTCAAAGGTCCCAGACTCATGCCCAGGCCTGTGGAGGTCACTGATTCCTGCCTACACCCTCGTAGGTGCCAGACTCATGCTGGAACCCACAGAGGTCTCTGGTTCTCCCGCCCCCCCCGCCCCTCCTGCTCCTGTGAAGTTTGCTGTCTCAAGTCGGCTCCAGCCTGGGTTCCTGGCTTAGTCCTCTTTCCATAAATGTCCCTGGTCTGGATCTGCTTCTGATCCTGCAGAGCTTGCTGTCTCTAGCCTGCTCTGACCTAGGTCACTGACTCAGTCCCATTCCCGTTGAGCCCACCGCCTCTGACCTGCTCAGGTTTAGGTCGCTGGCCCAGTCCTGCTTCCACAAATTTTGCTGGTCTGGATCCAGTCTTGCTCCCGTGGAGTTTACTGTCCTAGGCCTGTTCTAGCCTAGGTCGCTGGCACAGTCCTGCTTCTGCAAATACCTCTGGTATGGATCTGCTCTTGCTCCTATGGAGTTTGCCATCCCAGGCTCACTCTGGCCCAGGTCACTGGCTCAGTCCTGCTACTGTGGAGTTCTCTGCCTTAGACCTACTCCAGGCCAGGTTGCTGGCTCAGTCCAGTTCCTGTGAAGTTTGCTGCCTCAGGTGTCCCTAGCAAGGATTTTCAATCCTGGTCATGTATACACCCCTCCCCACCAGTGGCTACCTATGACCTAAGAAATTGTGTGTGTGTGTGTGTGTGTGTGTGTGTGTGTGTGTGTTGTAGTATGCATAGATAGATCACTTCATCAGTTGAAACAGACATTCACAGTGTCGTCAAAGTTAAAATCCACAAAAGTAATTAGCTGTAGAACATGCATGCTTTAAGTTGATACATGGTCGTCATCTCACACCAGTTGTCTGAGAGGGATTGCAAAGACACATTTTTAAGTGGAAGGAGTAAAACATATGTGCATGAGATTTCCTGTTTCTATGCTTTGCCGTGGAACATGAACATATTTTTCCTTTATTTCTGTGTTAACGTGGAAGACTGTTCAGGTAGTTAGCAGTGGTGATTGGTGATATATGAGAAAAAGAAGACAGCCAGTAAGTAAATGTTGAGCAGATTCTTGTTTCATTCACAGACTCCATCTAAAAAAAAAAATTGAAATCAGCACCATTGCCAGTAACTACCACCTTGAAGTTAATCCCAGGTAAACTGCCACCAAATATTGTTAGAAAAGTAGTAGGAATTACAAATTTAGCAAAAGAAAAATAGTTTACAGTCATTGTCCTCCAGCTTAGAGTTATTTTTTGAAATATTGTTGTACCTTTGGAAGCTTGGTACACAGAGCAGATTAAAGTAAAGCTGGTTTCCTGACCCACTGCCTGGTGTTGGCCTGCTGTGCTCTCCCTTAAGTCCGCTCGCTCTGCAGAGCTCACAGTTTCCAGTTCCTTGCATGAGTTCTATTGAGCTATCCTGACTCTTTCAGTGTTGGTGAGCATAAACAAAGCTGTCCAAAATGTAAATCCCGTCTGGAATAAGTATTTCAAATACTGAATGTGGGCCACCATCCTTCTTTGGTATATTTTGTGTTTTCGTTGTCTCTATTAGAGGATTATGTTAGGCAATAACTATTGCCTGGATGCCTACTGAGATAGAAGATCCAAGTCCTTCTATGGGGGTTGGAGGGACACTGGGGATCCATGGTGCAGTATCAGTTGGGAAAAGTGTCAGAGGTCCTTAGGGCAGCAACCATCATGGACCATGTCACTGAGGTGAGTATCTCTGAAAAGAAGGTGAAATGGAGGGAGTAGGGGGAGGAGTCTTAACCTCATGCTTTTGTAGATTTGGTGGCAGGCACTATGTATGCTCTACACAAACTGTCTTCTTCAATCCGTAGAGTAACTCTTACACAGTTCATCAAGGGAAAGATGGGGAATGGATCAAGTTATAAGAGTATTTGCTCTGTAGGCTACTTGGGGAATATACCGACTTCTTGCCTGGGAAAATGGTCACCAGAGTCCAGATGTTCTGGTCCAGCTATAACAAAGAGAGGAAAACTTAATGGCTGTATGGGTAACTGTAAAGTAAAATTGACAAATGAGATGTAATTAGGTCTTTCTGTAGTGAGTAAGCTAGTAGCAGGGTATTTGTTAAACTGTTAGTTTTCTCCTTGAGTAGTAATATCACTGTGAGAGCACACTGAATGCTTTCAGTGCCAATACAATTGAAGTTTGTTAACGAGCCTAAAATATCCCAGTTTTAAAGGTTTATAATAGTAACTACATATTACTAGTTTCAACAAAAATTTTAACCGCAAGATTGTACAATTGTAGCCAAGCATGGTGGTATACTCGAGTCCGATGAACTGAAAATTGAAAAGCAACATGGACCACATATCAAAAAACCCTGTCTTAAAAACAAAACAAAGGAAGACAAACTTCCTGAAATTTTTCATGTACCAACAGGTTAAGAGTAAAGGTGTAATACTTGGTAAGTATTTACATCCATGTAATCGTACGTCTCCTGTTGTATAGTGATGCGGGAAACAATGACCAGGTCATAATTCAGGAGATGCTGAAGACTCAGTCACAGTAGCTTGAAACCAACTCACAAAGAGATGTCAAAAGTGAGTGGTGTGGTGAGGAGGCTAGCCTCCTGTGAGGCTGCTGGGCACCAGTGCTCCTTGTTGGAGTTAAAAATGAATGTGTGCTGGGTACAGTGGCATTTGGGAGGCAGATTCAGGAGGATCTCTGTAGTTCAAGGCCAGTGTGGTCTACATAGTGAGCTCCAGAGCAGCCAGGGCTCCATAAAGAAACTGGTATTGAAAGGAAGGAAGGAAGGAAGGAAGGAAGAGAGACAGACAAAAGACAAAAGAATGCGAGCCCCAGCTTCAGCTTGTGGTGTTTCCAGTCCTCTGTCTGTGGTGCCTGTTGACATTTTAGAAAAAATACTGGGAACACACATCATTTAAAATAAAAAACAACGTGATTTCAAAATAGCTGGTTTGTGACCAAAACTTTTCATCATCAACTGTGAAGAAAGAAAATGAAGAGCAGCCGTAACCCCATCTCCAGGACAGACATGACTGATGGTGACTTTTGCGTGCCAGTGTTTCTTGTACACATATAATGCTTACATATAAGACTTTGTGATGACAAAAATGTCAGCATTTGATGTGTTTCATGTATGTTGTCAAATTCTTCATCTGTGGGACAATGTAAATTTGTATTTCTCCAAAGCAGTTATCTGCATGTTGTTTTTTTTTAATCTTTGTCACTTGGAGGAAAAAGTCATTTTTTTCATTTGTATGTATACTTATTGTTTGAATTATTCGTAGTTTTAGTCTATTTCGTTTGAATGTATGTGTCTATGATATGTGGTGCCATGGTGTGATGTACAGTGACATGTGTGCAAGTGCACATGGAGGCCAGAGTCTTCCTAGCTCACGGCCTGTCTTCCTAGCTCACTCTTCAGTTTATCCTTGAGGTGGGGTTTCTCACTGAACCTGGATACACTAATTTTGGCTCTACTGACGAGCCTGTGAGCTCCAGGGATGTAGCTGCCTCTGTTTTTCCAGCTCTGGGTTTTATGGCTATATTTTTACATGGTTTCTGGAGCTGAACTCAGGTCCTCATGCTTCCAAAGTTAGATTAGCATGTTTGTCCATTACATTTATGGTTACATGAAAAGTAATTATTTTCTTAGAACTG